>NW_021939718.1:9046102-9142516 GCF_001715985.3 Manacus vitellinus | reverse complement strand
ATCAGGACCAATGAACTAAAGGCATGCAGCGTGTGCACAGACTGAGCTGTCCAATCGCTTTGTTGTAATCATGTACCTGGAAGGAGCTGACTGTATAAAAGCTAACTCATTTAAATAATAAATTGAACATTGTTTGATCATATTGATTGTCTGTGCATTGTTCCTGAACTCCTGTCGTCTACACAAGTCCTGTGAGGAGAGGCTGAGGGAGCTGGGGCTGTTCAGCCTGGAGAAGAGGAGGCTCAGGGGAGACCTCATCACTCTCTACAACTCCCTGAAAGGAGGTTGTAGCCAGGTGGGGGTTGGTCTCTTCTCCCAGGCAACCAGCAGTAGGACAAGAGGGCAAGGTCTTAAACTGTGCCAAGGGAGGTTTAGGTTAGATATTAGGAAGAAATTTTTTACAGAGAGAGTAATCAGGCATTGGAATGGGCTGCCCGGGGAAGTGGTGGATTCAGCGTCCCTGGAGGTTTTTAAGATGAGACTGGATGTGGCACTTAGTGCCATGGTCTAGTTACCACAGCAGTGTTGGATCAAGGGTTAGACTTGATAATCTCAGAGGTCTTTTCCAATCTAGTTGATTCTATGATCCTATGATTCAAGAAAACCATTTGTCATGGGTTTACTTGTTCTAAAAAACCAAATGGGGATTTTTCTTTCCCTTGCTGCATGTGGGGGAAGGATGTTCAATGGAGGGGACAGTTTTCTGCCTTGGGTGATTATCTACACAGAGGAGCTGGTTGGCAGAACTACATTCCAGCCTGATAGCCCTCTTTGGGTCTGGGTAGGGGTTGGGAACTTTTTCTCCCCTTCTTTTCTTGGAAAGTGGAACTTTTCTTTTTGCCTTAATGGAGGCAAGGTGTGTGTGTGCGTTGAAAAAGCTTTGACGCCGTTTTGCCCTTGACCTGGTCATCTGGCTGCTCTCCTCGGCTTGCCTGCGTGCTGCCCCTGTCTCCAGCCCGAATCTGCTCAGAATTCATTGGAGAGTTTGTGCTCGTTGGGGAAAAGGGAGGAGTCCTGACTGCAGCCAGCCGAAGATGACAGTGAGTTTCGTGGGAAAGAAACTGTCCTTCTTTCCCCTTCTCCCTTTCCCGTCCTTGGTGGGGGGAGATCTCCATTTCGGCTTCTCCCGTGATCCGCGGCCCCACGCAGTGGCTGCCAGAGCCCAACAGTGCACCCTGCTGGCCAACACCGAGCACTGCAGGCTCTGCTCCTCCAGTGATCCAACAGCGCTCCTGCCCACCGTGATTAGAATGGTGCTAGAGGACAGAGAAGTATCAAACTGTTTCCTTTTTGAAGGGGACTTTTGGGTACAGGATTATTGATAGTTGTTTTTGTGTTCTGTTACTGTTTTTGCCAATATACATATATCCTTTAATAAAGGGTTGTTATTTCTTCCTCTTTCCATGCTTCCTCAATTGGAGCCTCTTACTTTTGGATTTACAATTGCTGAGAGAGAGGAATTTGGTCTACCTCATAACTCATCCTCCTTAGCAAAACACTCCAGTCTCTTTAAACTGAGAGACCATTACCTTTTGACAGAATGATTTTAAGCTCTGTGTTGCAGAATATCAAAGGAAGTGTGGCCTCCCCTGGCTAATTCTCTAGGACCTCAGTTTGTGAAAACATTCCTATTTTGGCTGGTTTCAATGCCTGTTTCAGCACATTTCTAATTATTTGGTCAAATAGCTGCTGTTATCAGTAGATGTTTTCAAAATTTTGATAGAAACTAGAACAATTTGTATTTTCCCAAATACATAACTATGAAGGGTTTTCCTGTGCTGTTAACTTTCTGGCTTTAATGAGTTAATTTTTTTTAAAATTACTTTTAATCTGTTACCTTTTTATCTTTCTTTTGTGCTATCATTATGTTAGTCTTTAGAAGCTTGTGTTAAAACTCCAGCAGTTTTTAACAAAAGGGAATTAAAAAAAACCCAAAACCAAATAAAAAAGGTTGCACTGTTTCCAGATGACCAGAAGGCAAAAAGTGTTGGTGGTCGTTTTCCCTTCGGTCCTACAAGGAAATAAGAAGAGGGTTTTTTTTCTATTTAAATCATTAAAAGGGGGGATTAGTCTATCAAATACACTCTCATTATATGATTTTGGAAGATGTTGTAAGGGAATTACATTTCAATTAGCATTTTGGGGGTATTTAAAAGTATGGATCATTACAGCAATATCTAAAATACATGTTTGAAAACTTTTCAATGTTTGTTACTGACTCAAAGCACTACAGTGTAATACCAAAAAAAGCACTTTTCATCACACAAATTTGCATACTGTGGATTGTGTAGCATAAGAAAAACAGATTTAAGGGCAGACTTCCCAGACTATTGGCCTTTCTCAGCATTAGATCTATTTCTGTTTAGGCTTAAATGTTTCTGGGAAGAAAGGAGGGAAGGAGAAAAGAAAGGAGGGAGGGAAGGAAGGGAGGAAGGAAGGGAAGGATAGAATCGTTAAGGTGGGAAAAGACCTCTAAGTTCATTGAGACCGTAGTTACTTGCAGCATCAAGCAGGTTTGTGGTGCTGTCCACTTTGAACACAGGGTGACAAAGACAACTGTCTGAAACATCCCAGAGGTAGAGATATATTCTTGTATAAGGTGTCTGTACAGATGTGGACTGGGAATAGGTTCCAAAAGAAGCTGCAAATCAACTCAGAGCTGAATCCATTCTCCCCAAAGAAGATACAGCTCCATTTATGTACTTCAGACTCAGTTTGATTCAGATTGTGATAAATTTTTACTGCTTCCCACAGTAGTCTAATTAACTTTTCAATGAAATTGTGTGAATTCAAGGTGAGGGATCCTGTCATCCAAGTCAAGGCCTACCAGCTTAACTTCACTGACCTGATTATTATGGTATTTAGAATGGTTTAGAAACCATCTTTGCAACATATACTCTCTCACTCTTATGTTGTAACTACTACTTTTGGCTTTAATGTCTGTTTAGTTTCTGATCTGTGAAAACATTTGGGGATATAGATATGTGTTGTGCACACACACGTTTAAAAACTTGGGTTTTGAACCACACTGGGAAGATGAGTGTGAAGATCACTCTGTTCCTGAGTATTGGGGTCAGGTTGTTCCAGAAAAACTCTCCTGTTTCTTTGGAAGCAGCAACGATAAAAAGGTTGTGTTTGGGCAGGCTGACTCACAGTGTGCACTTTATTTTGTGCTAACAGAGTCTAAATTGCAATGAATCAGGGGAGTTAACTGGAATGAAACAAGGGGCATGCTGGAAAGACTTGAGTCAGTCAGATACTAGGGTTGCTGTGGCTCACCTTGAGCTGATAACAGTTTACAAAACACTTTAAAACACGGGGAGGTTATTTTGTTATTTGGTGAGAATACAGTTCATCTTTTCCACTCTCTGGCTGTTGTCCATGCAACAGTCTGGAGAGCTGATAATAAAATGACTTGATACTGAAAAGCCCATGCTTCTACAAACATATATTTGGTTAGGTAAAAAACCACATTCTTGTAAAACATAAGGGGCTTATTTATTAGTAGTATTTCTAAAGATGCCAATCAGGGTCACACGATTCAGTTACTCATGTGCAAATATATCTGGAATAACACATCTTCTCTTGAACCACTTCCTGTGAAATTAGATGTGAGCAACACTAAGGAGCTGTCAGAGAGGAAAAGAAATGAAGTGACTCTCCCTGAGGCATGAAGTTGCCTGCCACTCTCCCTCACATCATGTCTGTTACTCAGCAGATAAAAGGAGTTTAACCCAAAACTGTTCCTAATGCATCTCTTTATACAAAGGCATTTGTCTGGGCACTACACACTCCTTCCATCACCTGGAATAGCCATCTTCGTTCTTTAAGTTGCATTTACAAAGTATTACCTTTACTGGAGTCATATAAAGATGCTATTTTCTCTCCTTCCAGGCCTGTTCCCAATGACAACCAGCATTCACAGAACAATACTCTCCTATCTTGTGGCACACAGAGAGCACAGGAGAGACTCTGGTGGTTCAAAGTGTCTCTGTCCTCTCCTCAGGCCTCTGCTCAGGCACAAGGCTGCTCAAAGAAGCCATTCATGTGTTTGTCTCTTAATCACCTCCATTTGTGCCTCACCAGTATCCTGGGCTGAATGCTGAAGTAAAAATTCCTGTTGGTGTTTCTCAATTATCCAGTGGGGTCACATCTACGTTTTACAGCTCATTTCTTAAGATCTAGGACTAACCATCCAAACTAGGCCACAAATAATTTTCAAAATCTACTCTATGCTGAAAGCGCCAAGTAGATGATTTTTAAACATTTTTTTCTGATGATACCTAGACCCCCATACTTTCACAGAACAAAATTATCCTCTGAATTCATAAGGAAAATTCTGGGTTTTTTTCTGTGGCAAGCATCATTTTTTCATGTGCCAAGGGAAACTGCATTAGGTCAAATGATTCAACATTGTTTGGGAAAAGATATAAATACTAGGGGCACTCATTATAGAAGTTTATCTGATTAAAGCTGGTCAGGAAGCAAATCTCAGGATAAAGGGAGGATTTTGTGAACCTTTCTCTGAAAGCATATTAATTCCTAATAAGATAAGGTATGATACTGGTTTGACCTGTGGTAACTCTTCTGATATTGTTCAAGGGCTGAATTTGTCAACACTGACTTGTAATCTTCTATTTATAGGAAGGGTTCAAATTGGTTTTGTTGTGTTCATCCTTGCTTTCTCTTCTCTCAAAGCCCAGTAGACACAAAGGAAAAAAATCAGCAGACTCTTGTGGCATTAGTGGAACTTGCTTTGAGGAACTAATAGAGACTATGACATAGTTTGAAGAAACAGATGTGTTTGTAGGAAAGCTAAATTGCCACCAATAAATGCACCAAGATCTTGCTTTTTAGAGAAGGGATGCATTGAGATAGACATAGCCTTGCCCAGGAGGAGTATAGCACAATGGTAGACACACATTTTTGCTACCTGTACATGTCTCCACAGCACTTCAGTATTCCTGTTTCTGACAAATATTTTATTAAAGAATGTAATGATCAGCAATTTCTCCCAGCAATTCTGATTTTCCCTTTTTAGGCAGTTTAATCCATGCACAGAGGGGTAGAGGACTTATTTCCTTTAATTTCATTAACTCTTTCCTGCCTCTGTGCAAGACACAGAACCATCTGTACTTTTTATTTTACATATTTCCTATTTTCTCTGTTTGATACCTTTTTTTCTCTGTATTTTTGACTTTACTGGCGTCATAATTCCAACTATTAGTTTGAACTGTATCTCTTTATCTAGTTAAGACAATTTTTCTCTCATTATAAATTTTATGAGAAGCTCATATTTGCTTCTTTATTGCATTAGTCCTCTAGCTGACTCACCCTGGGCTTATCATGGAGCAAGAACAAGGTCAGAATATTGTAGGTTTATATGTGATTTTTATCATAATTTGCAAAGATAAAGCTTAAGATGTCACCTTCCAGATAAAAATGTGACACACCGAAGATATTATGGTCCTAACTGGAAATTAAAAACAAGACACTTTGAGTTTTTACATCTTAAGTAATCTTTCATATGTTCTCTCATTGCCCTTGCCTATGGGCAAAAATGTGAGAGAAGCTGTAATTGGGTTAATCCTCTGTATTCTGCCAACAGGCATAGGAAAACACATCCTGCTCCAAGACATCTAAATAAATTCCATTTATGATGTTCTGACTCTGCAGACAGATTTTTTTAAAGCTTGACACCTCTTTGAGGATAATGCTATCAAGATAGCTCATCCTCCTCTCGAATGGAGAAGATTCCAGCTGGCTTGCTGCTAATTTGAGCTTTGCCCGTACCTTTGCATGATTTATCTAGTATTGAGACCTGCCCTTTCCGAGTCACCTTCTCTTTACTTCGTATTTTCATACTTTTAGCAATATGTCATATCTCGTAGACACTTTCTACCCCTTGGAATTAACTTACCATGATGTTTTCCATCCCTAAATGTATTGAGACAGCTAATTTTGATCCAAAGCCTGTAGAGATTAAAGCTTTTCTTTGCAGCTGCCTTGTTTTCCTACTTTCCCCACTGCCAAATTCGCTTCACTATGAATTTATTCCAATTTTGCCTTCTAAAAGAAGGCTTGACACTTCCTCATCCATGAATCATCTTCCTTCAGTACACTTTTACTTTGCTTCTAAAACCCCTGTGTAAACACTTCCTCCACAGGTTATCCAGGTACTGTTAAACCAACCCTGCAGAACTTACATGTTTCCTCAAGAGACATGTCATTAATTCTTGATTAGATTTTTTTGTTTTCCCAGAAGAAACATTCAGACTGAGGTCTTAAAAGTTTGATCATGGTGCTTCAGAACTGCAAAATAAGAACATGTGATTATTGAAAAAAACCCTTGGGTTTTCTCCCAGTCTTACATACTGATTACATTATTACACCTAAAGCTCCAATTCCTTATTTCTCACCAGTGAATTGAGAAGTCTTCACTTTCTTTTACCAGGCAAAGAAAAAAATTGTGGAGTGAATTATGATAAGCATTGAAGTAGTATATGTAAAGACAGATTGAGGATGCCAAATATGAAATTACACCAGATGTCCTCTATGAACTCAACTGGCTTATTACACAAACCCAAAGTTCTTTCAGTGTAGTTTAAGGCTAAAGTTTTAGACTAAGGTTTAAATTCCAGCTAAATTGCTTGTGTATATGCAAACTTGTATGTAGAATCTGGTTCTTGACAATTCCCAGTATTGCATCCTTCCTAGTCATTTGGGCTTTTCTTCAGAGGTGACTTGATGGGATAGGTGCAGTGGCTTGGATTTTGGATGCCTGAAAGCAACCTTTCAAGGTCTTCCTCTGCTTGAGATCTTTTTTAACACTGTATTTATATATATTTTTTGTATACAAAACCTATTGCCTTTCCTGAGACTTAGGCTGATAAGTTTAACTGTAGACCAATCTAGCCTTCATAGAAGAATTCAGGTGAGGGTTTGGGTACAATACACATTTGACAGTGTAGACTCACAGTCTTACAAGCTTTTGAGCTCTTACAGCCCTTGTTCTAATGTATTCAGAAGTCTGAACAACTTTGTAAGGTCTCATTGAACTCCTAGTGCCATCTAAGCCAGAAGAGTGGTACTCTGGGTTCAAATAACTTCTGGGCAGCTCTGGTGACTTCCTGGTTGAGATTCACAAAGAGTGATTTAAGCTAAGTGGTTCTTACTTCTGTGTCTCAATAGGAGTCTTTGACCAGAAAGGTAAAAATCTTTCATCCTACATTACCTGTAAGAATGCTGTTGTTGTTCATTTGTAGTTGATTTCCTCTTCCTTTAGGTATTTGGGCTTCCATTGCTGAGTTTACTGGAAGTAGATTATAGCTAGCTAATTCAAAGATGGGATCATTACAGCTTTAAGGATAGATACTTTATCCATTTCTTCTTTCTGAGGAAAACTCTCAGTGCAATTGCTATATTTAAGGATGATGTTTTGGTTGGATTTACAATTCATGATACTATAAATTCAGGCTTTCAGTGAAAATAAGTTAATGTGCTGAAAAGCTAATTCTAAAAATCTAGCCATGAAAGTCCAGGAGATATAATTTTTAGCCACTTATTTAATGGGTTTTGTTCTGACAGATTTCCTACATTTTCCCCTGTGATTGATAAAGTTCTATGAATATTCCAACCTTCAGAGAAATCTGTCAGCTCTGTTCCTACAAGCTGAATCTCTAGTTTGAAGGTCCCAAAATTGTTTGAATACCATCAGTCTTGTGATTAATATTCCCGGTGACATAGTTTTTTTTGCCTCTTACACATCTCTTTTTTTAACCCAGCTGTATGTGTGTGCTTGGCTCTCTTGATGCAACATTTCTACAGTATCATTCCCTGTTGCTTGCTGTGGTGTCATGTCTTGCCAAGAGGTATGGAGGGGAAAGGAACATATTCCTATTTTGTGACGAGTTTTCTCTTCTGCAATAGCCTGTCTTAATTGTACATTTGGCCTCTTACATCTTCTGTGATTAGCGGGAGTAAGTCCTGGCTTGGGCCTGTGCCTGTTGGACCCCTTGCAATTATCATCAGGCACCCACAAATCTTGTCAACTTTACAAAAATGTATGTTTTAAAAATATTCTCAGGTCTGAAAGTGTCTGTTTTCTTTCCTTCCCTTTTTTTCCCTTTCATTTTTGATAGCAATTCAGATACTATTGTCTATTTCTCCAAAGAAACCCATTTTTCATGTCCTATACTGTACTAGTTTACAAAGTGAACATTGTTACAGCAGGAGGCATAAAAAATTTCTAGACTGACATTGTAGAATGATTTTCAGTCTTCTTTCCTGTGTACTCCTTTAAAAATATTGATTTCCAAGTACTGTATTTTCCCAAATGTTTCTGGGCTGTTTTGCTTGCAGATAAAACTTTTTTTCTTCAAGATTTCTGTTGCTAGAACATGGAAACAGAAGCTACTTAAATATTTCACATTAATTGAAAAGAAATTCTGCAGGAATTGAAGAAATTTGAGGTGTTGTGGTGAAATTAGCTGACTTGAGACATAGGTTTCTGATGCTCTTCCTCTGCATATGTAAGTCAAATATAATTTTCTCATTCATTTCCTCAAGCGCAGTACAACAGCATTTTTCATATAGTTATGTCTAGCAGACACAGTGACTTGGTACACAACTGTGTTCTGCAGTTTCACAACAGCAAAACAAGGTTAAACAATTTTCTGCTGAAAGGTTTAATGATTCAAATCATAGGTGCTAAAGTACCTAATCTTCAGTGTGTTACCTTCATGACAGGAATACAGAAGACTGTGTGAGGTGTCTAGTCTTCCTACAAACTGTTTGTGAAAAGTTAATGACTTGGGAGTCCAAGACGTGGAAATACACAAAAGAGGGAGCTGTGTTCACGGACAATAAACAAATATGAGATGAATCACGATAGCTAGGTATCTATCTAAAATCTCACCATTCCCATCATCAACATTTTACCTAGAGCTGCCTCAGTTTCGCTGACTTTATTATTTTTTAGTATCACTCCACCTTTCAATAACGTGGGATTTGGCTGTATTCTATAACTCACTCACAACACAGAAAAATCAAGTTCAGTACAGTCTCGTGTAGCAAATGTCTCCTTGCTACCTCCAAACTGTAGTAACTATCTAATAACAGAATCATAAAATTATTTAGATTGGAAAAGACCCTTAAGATCAGTAAGTACATCATAAATTCTGTCAAATCCACCCCGAAACCATGTCCCTAAATGCCCCATCTCCATGTCTTTTAACTGTTTCAGGCGATTGCTGTGTCTCAAGGGCAGGATGTGCCCTTAACCTGATGTGCTACACTGCTTCTCCATCTCCTGGCTGGAACTGTACCTCTGTCCGCTAAGGAAAATATTCCAGAGCTGGAGAGATGTGAAGGCAGGAAAGGGAGAGAGAGTGATAAAGTGCAGGAATACACAAGAGGGGTAAGAATTTCATACATTAGTGGTCAGAACAATCTTCAGCAAAAGGGAGATGGAGAGAGGAGTGTTTTGGGCCCTCCTCAGAGAAGTGATCTCCTTTTCCCAATAATTATTTCAATAGATATTGTGCTAGAATGGTGATTCACGTACTTCTGTGATTGGTTTTCAAGAGTTTAATGACCTCCTCAGCCTTTGGAAAACCAGCTCCAGGCTGAAACAGAAGGTACATTTTGAAATTGCAGCATCAAGCAGGAGTTTGCCCAGATTAGATTCCCAGAGTTTGAAGCTTCTCAACACCGCAGTTTCAGACTTCAATATCACATGTCTTTATCAGATCCATCCTAAGATAATGGACTCCACCAGACCACAGGAATATGCTAAAAACAAGTTGCTAAACATGAATGCATGGTCTAATACGCTTTGCTTTTCTATTTGTGCAGAAAAACATCACACGGGTCTGATTAACTGCCTCTGTTCACGCAATAAGCAGTGCTGCACATACTTCCTATATGTCCCTAAAGAGGAGTTTCTGACTTGATGCACCTCATGATATTCCTGCTAGGAAGTTTTCCAGAAAATTCAGAAATCAGAAGCAGCTCAATGTTAAAATGTTGAGAGTAACATAAGGGGAAAACACTCACCATATGCCAACCCTTAAAAAAATGTCACTTAAGCAGAAGTGGCAGTTGAAGTAAACTAATTATATTTTAAAGGTCCATGTTGCTCTATTCATTACTCATCAGTAATGCTCTTTTTTTTTTCTGTATAATTGCCCTTCAAATAATTAGCATGTTCCACGAACCAGAACTTCTTGGAAAATCTCTGCTAGGCAATTATAAGGTTATTCCTGCCTGCACAGGGTATGTCTGTAACCCAGAATACAAAAGCTGTCCTGAGGAATTCAGTGATTCTGTGAATCTCCTGGCACAGGATTTAATCCACTCTGAAATGATTACACCAAGACCTAAAGGTGGTTAAATAATAGTAGAAGTTAATGGACCAAACTGCATTGTATACATCCTGTGCAATTCTTTTGAATTCACCTGACTGCACAAAGCATGGTAGAGGCAGAATTTATTCTGACAGCCCTCAACTCAAACACAGCCTTCAAAGTAAGTTTTGGAGTTTGATGCCCAGGTCAAGTTTTTTCTTACATTTTAGCATTCGACATTCTCTACTCACTTCTGGAACAGAGAGTTTTGGAGGAGGGTGCTCAGACATGGTTGAAAGGACCTCAACATTCAATATATCAAAAAAAAAGAAATATTGATAAGTCAATGCAGAAAGTTAATATTTATTGTATTTGTGTAGTTTGAAAGAGGTAGATTTTCTAGTCCTGGCACTCTTCCAGTGCAACTTGTCAAACCAGGTTACACATGAAATGTGCCTGCAGCCAAAAATGTGAGAACTCAGCACGACGATGTGCAGGGGCTTGTTTGATTTGGGGTGATTTTCACTTTCATCAAAGAAACTACATGATCCTCTTTCATGGGTAATATTTCCAAGGCTTATTATTATTCTCTTATTTGCTTTGGTTACTGGTGCTCTTTGGAGGAAACATTTAATTTAGTTTCTTCATTATGAGACACTTTTTATAAAGGTGCAGTGTTGTGCTTTGTTCTTCTGACTTCTGATCCATAAAACCCTCCCTGGGTTTGCCATGTTTATTGACACCCAAGGGAATCTGCATTGCATAATGTGTCAGACTTGATTTGTTTGTTTTTCCTTCCCAATTGTCTCTGTTTTTCTGGGGAAATAGTATCCAAAATTCATCTTTTTCAGATACAAATGACAAAAGCTTATGTTTGAAACATTACTGGTTTCACAGTATGAGGAAATTTATTTCATATGGCAACATCAGCACAAGAGATAAATATTCAATTTACTTTGTTTCAGCTTAGAGGTGGTAACACACAGATAAAGGATAGTAATTTCCTTAAACATGCCAGCTCAACAGGCTGTGATTGTCCAAGCAGACTTCTAAATATTTTTTAAATAGAAATAAATATTATTGGTTTTCTATTTGAATAATCACCCTGTTTGCCAGCCAAAGTAGTTGTAGCATCTTAGGTCTGATTTTAGTGATCTTCTTGATTTTAATGCAGTATACTGTTTTTAGCTTACACTTGTTAATGGCTACATAAAGATGATGGTGTCAAACAAACAAAAGGAATCCAGAGGCCCATATCATCACACCTTTTTGAAGTTCTTGTATGTGAAATAGCAGCCTGCATAGATTGTTCTACATTTTTGTTTCAATCCTCTCTTTCCAGTTAATGAAAAGTTGTTATGACTTGTCAGGTGAGAAAGCCATGAATAAATATTGAGTGTTAATTAAATAAGGATGGTTTTGTAATATGTCCCTTCCATCTGTTCTCGATTCTTCTTTATTCCTCCATTGTCCAAACACATTTTCCCTTCCCAATCACATACTACTTTTAGTTCTACCAGTTTCAGTTTTCAGTCCTCATTCACACAAGGTTTATTTTTTCACCTGAAAGTGTCTCCAGCCCTGATTTTCAAAGACTGTACCCAAACCTCTTCCATTTTTGCTCTGGAAATTGGAATCACATCTCATTTGTAATTGAAAATTTCCCTTTTCATAGCCTTCCTTACTAAGTGTCTTGCAGACCCTTCTCTTGAAACAACATTTTCTATTCCCTCCTCCCTCATTTTGTTAATGGAACCAAAATGCAACCTGTCTCCCTTCCTTCATATATTATCAAACCAAGTTTCTCCTTCCTAGAATATGTTGCTTATGGTACTCTCTGAATCAGGTTAGCAGACAGACTATTTCCTAAAAGCTTTGTTTAACTCTTTTTTGGTTGGGTAGGTCTACTAATTTTTTAAAAATAATTTCTGCAAGGTATAACACTCCTATGGTTGGAGTTCGTTTCTTGCTTTATAAACATTCATCACTGTAACACCGTCACAGTTACTTGTCAGCATCCCTATGCTGAATTTACCTGCAGCTTGCAACACCAGTATGGAGATACAACTAAACTGGCAGATGCCAGGCTGTTTATTTTGTAGAATACTTGTGCTCTGAAAAACATGAAAAGCCTGGGATCTTCTGGAAGCTCTTGTAACTGAAGGGTAACTGAAGGGGAAAAGAGAACCATTTTTGAGTGAGGGGAAGGAGGGAGAACAACTTGACAGCAGAAAAGTGGGGGAGAAAATTTCTAGGATAGGTTGCCGCTGGTTGCTGTTTTGCACCCAAAACCACCTGATTAAGCAGCGCCAATTGGCTGCTGCACTGACAGCAGGTGAAGTTAATTTCTGTCAGACTTCTTGACTCAGGGTGGTTCCAAACAACGCAGATACTGTGGTGATGGAGAGAGAGAGAGAGAGAGAGAGAGAGAGAGAGAGAGAGAGAGAGAAAATGATCTACTCCATTATTCTGCTTGGAGCTGTTTAGGCCCAATGTTTTAATTAACAAAGCTTTAACTAGGCTCTGGGTATCCCTGGCTGTTTGCTGTGCAGGGAGATTATTCAAATTGTCAGGCATGTTAACTCACGCTGAATGAAACCCCTGGAATTGTGTGCCTTGCCCCAGGTCAATGCAAGTGAAGAAGGGACACTACCAACAAGAGAATTTAGATCAGGAAGCTCTTTCTGTGGGAGAAGAGGAAGGAAGCAGCATACAAGGAATGGAAAATCCAGCTGAAGACAGTTTAGAAACACCAGTGGTCTGAACAGTCAAAATATAAAAATTTATTTTGGAGTAATATGTCCTGTGGTCAAGCTGGATTTGGTCTCATCTGAGAACATGGAGAAAAATGACTAGAAAATTCAGCCAGGGGCAGATTGGCTTTTAGAAGCCAGAGAGACAATAGGCCATTTTTCACAACTGTGACTGGTGTCCAAGCCCATACTACAGACTAAGTGAACATCCATGATGTTATGCCAACACTTTCTTCTGTGATAGGAAAAGTGTCCTCTACCCTGGAATCTTGTAGCAGAAAAACCAGAATAATTTGGAATAGGTGTTGAACTGGAGTCTTTAAAACACACATGTCCATGGAAGAACAGAAGTTTGGGAAGCAGGCTCCTAGTGTGATCAGGGAGAAGGCAGAGGAATGGAAATAGTAAGAACTTTTTACTGGAAGCAAGTTTCTGGCTTTATTGGCTCTGCAAAATTTCTCCTTCCTCCTTCCTCATCCCTCCAGCACCACTGAGCAATGTGTTCCAATATTATTTCAATATGTGACTAATGTAATTAGTTTAATGTTTCACTCCTTCCTCACACAAACCTGACAGTAAACTATAATTCCACTCTAAGTAAACAAACCACACTATGTGGGGCCTCTCTTGAAAAATGCTTGTGCAAAAGAATATGCAGAATTTTGTGGATGTAGCAAAAGCAGTAACAACTGATCAGCTTTAAGTGTTTCCTCTATTCAATCCTGCTGAAGAGATGTGTACTTTTTGTGAGTAAGAAAAAGCAAACATCTTAGTAGCAAATATATGACTGGAATTTTCAAAGGCCAAAAGCACCAAGAGTCTCTTAAAAGTTGAGGCGCATCATAATCTATTTTTCTTAGAATGTGTTACAGTTCAAGGATATGCACACCTCTGTAAATATCCATATAAGATGACTCTCTGGGTATGCACTGTGGGTCTCTTCTCCTCCTCTCCCCTTCCCTCCCCTCTCCTCTCCTCCCCTCCCCTCCCCTTCCCATTTTCCAGGAGGATCTTGAGGCTGCCTGGTCAATAGTTCCCAGGTCCTCCTTTCTATCCTTTTTAAGAAATGCTTCTGATAGTCCCTTTTCTCCAGTCACTGAGAACTTCACCTGACTGATATGATTTTTTAAATACAATGGAGAGTGACTTGGCAACTACAGGGTCCTATAGACTTATGTATTTTCAGGTTCTTAAACCTGATTTTCTCAGGATATTCTTTTCTGATGAGACACTCATTTCCAAGAAGGAGTGGTCCTCAGTTAAACCACTGTGGTCTAAATTTTCCTTAAAAGCCCTTTTTGACATCTTAAAGGAAATCATATTTTCTGATGCTGTGCTTCCTCACACCATCTCTGATAAAAAGAGAGGGTCTAAGGAAGTTCCTGAAATTATTTTTATAAATCCCTGAAGCTCTACTATTTTTTAAAATCAAGATGTCCCTATGTATTTCACTGAACAAGATCATTGAGTCCAACTGTTAATTCGGCACTACCAAATCCACAAACTGTGTCTCCAGGTGTCAAATCTACACATCTTCCAAGTCCCTCCAGGGACAGTGACTCAACCACCTCCCTGGGGAGCCTGTTCCAATGCTGACCACCCTTTTGGTGAAGATATTTTTCCTGATATTCAATCTAAACCTTCCCTGGCACAGCTTGAAGTTGTTTCCTCTTATTCTATGACTTGTTATTTGGGAAAGAATATATAAATGTATATAAATTTATCCTACTTTAAACAGCACATATTTTACACTTGATCTTTCATAAAACATAAAATTTGCAGCAATGATTTTGTTAATATCATCCCAGACTTTAGAAGTGAATAAAACTTATGCATTTTGTTCCTCATGTGCTGCTGAAAGCAGTTTACTGTCAGAATTTCCATACAACAGACACCATGCAGTACGATGGTACATAATCTGTAGGTCTTCTTCCATGTCTCTTTTAGCCAACTAGACCAGCATTTTCTAGTCTGTCCTGAAAATTCAGTCTTTTTCAGAAGAACCAAGCAAGTGCTTCTTCTACTATCTACACTGTCTTCTGGAGCTGTGCGATGTTTTCTCTGAAATCACGTCATTTCTGCTAAGACAGCTCCACTTTCAGTAGCCACACTTGACAAGCACTGGCTAAACTTATCCAAGAGGATATGATTCCAGTGAGCTGAATGTATGAAAGATGTTGTGGATAAGACATGAGTCAGGGTGCTTCATCACAATGTATGTAGGATCCAGTGAGATCATCTGGCACCTTCCTACATAAATACATCAAAAGCATGTATTGAACAGGTTTGATTAGATAAATCCATTGCATAATGGTAATAATTGCTGGAGCTGAAAAAAAGCAGTATTGAATAAAAGGCTGGATTGCAAAAGTATTCAAAACATGACAGTTGGGTTTCCATCCTTACTTCAAGGCTTGTGTGAGGAATGGTGAAATCTGAAGTATTTGAATGATGCTCAAAATTATCTTCAGATGAGGCCACTAGCAAAATTCAGATTACAATATCAAATTTCCAGCAGTCTCAGGAAATTTTTCTATTTGCCATTACTCCTTGATATCCCAGCATATGGTTTGATGAATTTTTGAATTATCTTCAAAGCCCTTATAATTAGCTCAGTTTCTTTTGTCTCTGTAAATCTTGGCAAGTTATGTCTTGTAAATCAATCCCTTCATCTCCTCCAGCGAGGAGATGACACACAAAAATTAGGTGAGAATAAAATACTCCCTTTTCAACACATGACAGAGAAAGTGACTATAGATATTAATTTTATTGAAGTGTGCATAAATGCAGTAGTCACTCTAAATTCCAGTAATCATAAACTCTAACAGCCATTTTTATCACTGGAATTAACCTTTATATGTGCAGCTCTAAACAAAATTGCTTGCAATGCTCAGTGTGTTTTTTCCTTATGACAATAATTTTTCATCTCCTCCTCAAATTTTTATCTCCTGCATTGGGCAGGAGGGACTTGGCTGTGGTTCATGAGTCATTTCACTTCTTCCTCAGCCACTCCCTGGGCGTGTGTTTATTTTTGTTTTTTTTTTTTGTTTGGTTTAGTTGTTGGTTTTTTTTAATAGGAGTGAGCTATCCTGCAATCTGAGGTAGCACAGCTCTGTGACAGTGTGGCTTCACGTGCCTACCAAGAGAAGGGACTTTTGTGATTAACAGTTTCAAAAGGAAGATTTATCATCCATTCACAGGGATTCCACAGTTAGAGTCCTGATGAAAGAATTGATGCCAAACTAAAAATGCTTTCAAAACAGCCATCCAGATGCTCTGAAAAGTACCAACTCCTACAAATTGAAGATACCTACACTCTGCCTTGCTCTTGTGTTTGTCATTGTTTATTGTTGGAGAACATTGTCATGTATGACAATGTCATGTATGACATGACATTGAAGAATGTCATATACACAGGAGTTACTAAGCCTGAAGTTTTTGCAGTCAGTTCAATAGGTCATGATGAAACAGTCGTGAGCTTCAACAGAGCCCTCCACATTTTTGGAGTGTATTTCTGTTTCCATAGCCTTTACTTTCACACTTCCTGGGACAGCAGTTGCCTCTTTCTGATGGTATTTTGGAGCTCAGCTCATGTGGACTCATTTCTTAGGGGGTACCTCTAAGTTTTTTCATTGAGAACAACCTAAGAAATAATGACATGATGCAGCATTCTTCTAGTCCTCAGGGTGAGTATTTCTTAGTCGTTGTAGCTGACAGTTGACTCCTGGCTGGAGGAGATGGTTCATAAAGTCCACAGATGCTTTAAATAGCAGCAGTAGTCCAAAATGGAACTGTGATCTATTACCACTGAACTGATGAGTCCACACACACTTCTGGGAACTCACCTAGTTTCCTAAAAAGGAACACTATAAGGTAAACAAAGTATGTCAGGACAGAAAAAAAAAAAAAGAGAAATGTCCAGCTCTAAAGTAGCCTGACATTTCAACATGACATTACAGACTTGCTTTTTCTTCATTGAGTGTTCTCTTCTTCAGAGCCAGAGGAAAACAAGTACATAATCTGCATTGTCAAGGGAAATATTATATTATGATAAGAAACTGAAAAAAACTCTGCATGGGAGCACAGAAGACTTAGAATGCGTTTGCTAGAAGATACTAAGTGCTTACATTGACTTCCTACCAGGAGCAAAATAAGTGTTCAGTGCAGTGATAGCTGGGTGGTTCAGAAAGCAGTTTTGGTACATGAAAGGCAGTAAATGACCAGTCACTTGATCAAAAAAAAAAAAAAAAAAGAATAAAACCTCAACCCTCAGATCAAAATACTGTCTCAAGCCTAGAGCTCAGGCACTTTTTTGCCATTATGTTGCCATTAACCTTCAAAGATTTCTCAACCAATTGAAAAAGGAAGCATGAACCAGAAAGTAGTTTTTCTTTATAAAAATCTCTGTAAATTGCAAACTGTAAGTTTTGTATCACCCATAATAGTGGTCATTAATAAAAGTCACCTAAGTTTTATCTTCAGAGGAATGCATAATAAACAATCAGTGTTTAATTTTGGTGGAAGCATGGCAATGTACTCACAACAACTTTCCATTCTTTGAGGATAACAAACAAAATTCAGCCCAAAAAATGGCCCAAACACAGGCACTAATGGAACATTCTTTGGGGTCACCAGTCAGGCATAGGCACAAGTTTATCCATTGCACCTGTTAACAGATCAAGTCTCAGTCTTAAATGACGTTTGCACAGCAACAGCATGATGTTAACAGCTGTCAGACCGACTTGGAAGATGAAAAGATTTTTAGTGGATTGTTTGTGTGTTACAGCACCTTCAGCATCTTAATGCAATCAAGATATTTCCGTCTTAGACGTACATGTTTCTTGATATGTCAGTTGCCCTGCTGGGCAATTTATTCTTTGCCATCTATGCCTTGACTCAGAGAGATACATAAACACATGGGTAATCTTCAGCAAGCAGGTTGTCCCATTGATTTCAGCAGATGATTCATAAACCTACTGAATTACAATCTTTGTCTTACTCTGTTAGTTTGTTTGCCTATGAATAATTCCATACAGTTTAAATTCCATTGGATCCTCTAATAGCATTCTGCGAGCATTTTATACTTTTAAAATACTTAACAGTGAAATCTTTGGGGACTGCACATTTACAGCTATAGGGCTTTGGGCAAGGGGGAGAATGTTATGCTAAAAGTCAGTAGGGCTGTTCACCAGGCACTTACTCCAACAGTTTTTTAATTGGTTTAGTACATCCAGATTTACTCTCTTCCTAATCCAACTACTCATCTTAATTGCCTTTTTTTTTTTTTTTAATTTTGAAGTTGGTTTTGTTTGCTTTTTAAGCTGAAAATAGTAGTTCATTGTTATTGTTTGTTTTCTGTCTGAAAATACAACTGGGCTGTTGCCTTTGCAGGGTAAGCCCCTTCCTTTTGGAAGTTCCCCCAGTCCATGTGTTTGCAGGATCCTTTTCTGCTCTAGAGCGTCTTCCAATAGGCTTTGGCAGATGAACTAAGCAGAGTCTGCTCATGCATTCAGGTTGGCATTTGGCAGGATCACAATTTAACAGCATAAACTATTTCTGCTAGGATTAGCAGGCTGTTCCCACTGGCTTTCTGCTGCCAAAGCAAAGCTGCAGCAGTGAGGACCACGAGATGGCAGTACTGCATGAGCAATTTAATCAAAAGCCAACATTTTGCAGAATTAAATTCTCGGGAAACATGTTTTCTACTGGCAGCTTCAGAGCTCTTTGTAAATTCAGTCCACCCTCAGCCTGCTTTGCACCAGAAACGAGGGAATGCAAGTAAAATCTATACCCTCCAGATTATGGAGTATGGTGGTTAATGGCTCAAATTCTTCTGCTAATGAAATACTGTTTTTGTTTTAACACAGTATGTACCAACAGGAAGGATGGTATGATATTTTAGGGCACCACGGAAAGCCTGTAAGTAGGTGATACAATTTCCCCTTGTCTTCTGTCTTGAGGATTAAAATGTTCAGCAGAAAAATGATGCAGAAACAGACAATTTCAAGGCAAAGCAGAAAGGAATGAGTTCTTTGAAAACATTTTTAGAGCAGCATTGACTTGCTTTGCAAGTAAATGATCTTTAGTGTCATCACGGCAGAGCTAATTATAGAGGGAAAAGTAATGTGCTAAGGTAGCCAAATTGTTCTCAGTTTCCAGACGCTGAAGTACCTGCTAATTTCTGCTAAATGGTCAATCCAAAGGTGGCACCACAAGCTAGCAGGATGGCTCCAGCCAGCCTTCCTAATTTCTGGTACTCAACAGCCTTCTGTCTGTGAAAGCAGAGTGAAAAATAGTGCTTTCCTTCAGATACAAAGAAACAGATGTGCTGTGCAATGCAGGAAGAAATGTGAAAAGGAAATAAATGAGGAATTATTCAAATGGACAGGAGCCAGTGCCTATTCTAGAAGGAAACCCTGCCATTAAATCTGGGAGATTAATACAGTATGACTCAATGCAATACGACCAGCAAATGGAAGACTGAAGCACTCAGTGAAGGTTGGTTTCCTTTTCTCAAAAAGAAGAGACAGGAGGAGGGACAAAAACCTAATGGTTTCTGTCTGCTTGATATTTAACAAGCAACAGATACCTTTCCTAGTGTCTTTTTCTCAGGATGATGAAAAGCAAGCATTTCACTGGCACTCTTTGTTCTGGACATATTCCACAACAAGAGGAATGGTCAGCACTAAAGCACACACAACACAGCTCCTGTCAGTTCCACCACTTCATCCACAGCATGGTTAAAGACTAATTGAGAGAAATGCATTCCTACACAATGGCTAATATGAACAGATTTATGCATGTGTGTGTTTGTTTACAGAAATACATATACAGTCATTTTGTTATTATATTTTGCCTGGAGAAATATGCTGAAGTAACCAAACTCATGCTGGGAACAGCAACGCAAGCTGTTGAAGGACACAACAATTTACACCCTGACACATAAATACTTTGTTTACTGTACTTTAAGAGATACTATGAGGGGGAAACCAAGCAAGACTGAGGACAAGTTTCATCTTTGCAGGTTGCTCTCCGCTTGCAGTGGCAATCTACATTTGAAAATGCAGATGGTGGGTTTACATCTTGTGCTAAACATTCAACGGTTATTTTGCCTGCAAGGTGGTTGGTACACACAGGCAAGTGAGGAAGAAGTCCTAACATAACTGCCTTTGTAATCCCTGTGCCACCAAGGCTCTGACTATTTTCCATCTAAGGGAATATAAATGAGGAACTGATTTAAATCTTACAACAATAGCCACAGAAGTGTGTTAGGCTAATAAGTGTTCCTCTTAGTACCACATGGAGGAGAAGGAGATTCAACAGCATTCCCCAAATGCTTATTTTCTGTTGATTGACAAATCCTTTAACTGGTGGCTTTTCCCCTTTTAGTGTCTGGCAAAGATGAGTGATGCTTGCTGTCTTTGCTTGCCCTGGCCATGTGTTGGACCAACATCTCAGAAGATGTGTCCTCTATCAAAGCAAAGGTCCCTTTCCAAGTGCAGTTCAGTTGTGGCTCAGAGAGTCACAATGCAAACTGCAGGGGACAACATTACCTTGGAGGCAATTATTTACTCGTCAAGCCCTCCTTTGCAGCCACAGAGCATCACTTCTCCAGGGCATTATAACCAGACTCCTGTAAAAGCTGTGATTTTCTTTCTCTGTGGGATGTTATATTTTTGGAAAAGGTTACCTTTGTATTATTGTTTTCTGATTCTGAATTTTCAAATACCAAATTCTTCAATCTAAAGACAAATGGCTAAGTCTAATTACTATTCCTAATTCCTGCTAAGATAGCCTACAGCTGATGTTTAAATGAGCTTTCTCACTGTGGAGAAAAGGCAATCAGCAGGTAATGATAGGTTGAACATAATAAAGTCCTTCTTTTGCTGTTGGCCGCGTCATTTCCAAGCTGCTACTACCACCATGAATAATTAAAGAAACAACAAAAAAAACCCCAGATGTAAGGAAATATACTTGTATATTTGCATTTTTTGTTCACATTGGAAGATTCAAGAACTCATATATGTAGTCGTCTACTGTTTATATTATTGCTTTTATACAAAGAATGTAATTAGTCAATAGAGGAAAAGTAGAAGAACAATTTTCAAGCCATTTTTAAAATAAATGTATTTGGAACTGGAAATTCCTATCTGCCAAATATTGCTTAATAATTCACCATGAAAATTTTCAATATTTTCTCTTTCTTTCTGCCAATGCATGTCCCCCAAACAAAATTCCTGCATGGGGTTTTGCCTTCATTTTCATCAGCCATGTCAAAAGATGACATAACAGATGTATAAATCTTTGCAATAAATTTTGCTTCTAGGACAAGCTTTCAGGAAAGTGCACATGCTTACTACACGCATATTCAAAACTCAGCAGATGTAACGTGAGTTGCCTTAATTTGGCTCCAGAATTAAATTATAACCATCAGGCACATCCTGCCAAGAACAGAGAATGAAATTCTGTTTAGTCCAGTCATTCTACTTTAGGTGAAGTCATGATTTTGTATCCTTTGCAGAAATATTTCCTTCTAAAAGTATTCCACTAACACTAGTTAATGTAAGTATTTTGAAAATACAAAGTGGTTCTTTTGTTCACTTGCAGAGTTTCTATCTTTGTAGGTTCCAGAGCTGACTGGAACCGAACTGATGAAAAAACATTTCACTGTGAAAGGCTGGTTGATGAGCACAAAGGATCTCACTGGCAAAATTTAGTCTTGAGCAGCCTCTACCAAATCCCAGAGATGGCTCCAATGTGACTGAGTCGGGATTTCATACAAGCCTAATTCCAGAACTGGGTATGTGGGGAACACAGTTGTTCATCCATAGTTAAGGTGATCCTGCCTTCTCCTTTTTTTTTCTTAAATTCTGAGTCATTTATTGTCAGTCCTATTGGCGTTTGAATGAAAGTTTTCTCAAAGTCACGGAATGGGGAAACTCTGATATATGGAAATGTTGAATTTTTTTTTTTGGTGAATTCCAGTAGCCATTCAATTGAGTTCAATTCAATAACTGTAAAGAAAATTTCCTACTGAAACCCTCTTGAGTAGGGAAGATTCTAAAGGTCGTCTCCAGATTAAACTCTTTCATTTTCTTCAGTTGTTTTCTTTATGGAATACAGCTAGTTCAGTTTTGGAGAGATGTTGTAGGAGTATGTTCTTGTTGTCCTGGTGTGGCAAAGACTTCTGAAAGACACTGGTTTCATAAGATTGTTCTCCATCTGAACTAAAATCTGAAACAACATTTAAAGGGTAATCTCAAAATGAAAATTGTCAGACTTTGATGCACCCACTATCAAAGTCAATAAAAAGACATTTCTCTATTTTGTATCATTGCTCCCTAGTTTTGCTGTCTGAGCGAATAAAGCCTTTCAAACCTTTACTTTGGTATGTGTATCCAAAAATATTTTTTTCAGTTTGGGGTTTCCCCATTCATATAACCACAAGTATGACAGGGACAAATCAACATGATTTCCCTTGGAGGCATTTCACTCCCTTTCATTTCTTTAATGCTCTTCTCAACTGAAAGAAGGACTCAGCAGCATCATAATTATTCCAGCTCTCTGCACAGTTCAAGAGAGACTAATGAGGAAACTGAGTGGTGGAAAGATGAAACATACGACAATTCCATAGTTCAAAAACTGTCTGAGAAGCAGAAAATAGGGCAAAAAGCTGTAATTGGTGTCAAATCCTAGACAAAAGCAGTGACTGTCTGTAAAACTACATTCTTTGTTTCATGTACCTGTAATAAAGCTCATGACAGTTTACTTTGCAACAAAGTAAACTTCGGGCAATATAGGAGATGGGAAATAAGAATTTGTCCAAAGCATATAGCCTGCTGTCAGGCACAGCAGCCTCAGCAGAGCTTCCGGGTGTTTCACGGTTTGATGGCACCACATAGCAACAGTTGAACCTTGTTTTTTGCTGTCAGATGCCCAGCATCCCATGCTACCAAGACCTCAGAAAGGCACTTGCCACGGCATCTGGACACACAGACTTATGCACAGACACTGTTAAAAACTACATGATCAGACATGGACCCAAAATTCTTGGCAAGGTCTTGGCTTCTGCTGAGCTCACAGTTAATTTAGTCATCTAGCATTTTATGTACTTCCTTTCTGATGACCTTTCAGAATGATTGACATTTTCAATGTATGTTGTTATCAATTTTTTTCCAACTGTGATGTGCCTGTTCACAGGCAGGTATTAATGTAATGTTCTAGCAGATTAAAAAAAAAAAAAAGAAAATTTATGGTGACCTCAACGAATAAAATATATTCCCTGAAGAGGATGTTTTACACTTTTTCAAACAGACTTTTCAAGAGAAATTATTATATATTAGCAAAGGAGATTCTGCCTAACTTTCACTGGAAAAAGAGGGAGTGAGAAGCAGGAGAGCATTTCCATGTGGGCTCCTTTTGTTTTGTTATTGGGCAAGCCAACAGATTTAAGCCACTATATTTTGGAATTTTTGTTTTCAGGTTGAATGCAAGAAACAGGAGGACAGGCAGGCACTTGTTTAAGGTGAAAATCAGGTTCCGACCGTATATCCGATTCGAAACACAATGCTGTGTGTTCACTACAGCTACAATGCATTTTTCAATGGATTGTTTGGCCAACATCCTGCTAGTGAGCAGACAACTGCAGTTTCATTTTGTGTGGCAATCGAAACCATTCCATTTCATTGCCAACCACCAAATGGTGTCAGATTTCCACTGGCAGGTTTAGGCAAAGAAACCTCATACTTTTTCAAGACCAACTGAATCAGGGATGTGTCATCAAGACTCAGCCTTTTTGTTTTAGCTTTATAGTCGCTCCACGACTGACTCAGAATGACAGGTTGCATGTTAGTGTTCAAATTCTGCATGTTCTGGAACTATCAGGTCAGGCTTCTTGGGGCACTGTGATAAAGGGAAGCTTTGTTTTTGTGAGAGAATGCTTGGATTTAGTTGTGCACAAGGCAAAAAAACCCCAAAAGCTGTGGAAGATGACAAGGTAAGTAGAGCCAAACACCACATTGTTGATTCGATTCTCAGCTAGATCAGATCCTGGATAAAAAGCACTGGCCACGTACTATTCACAGCCACCCAGCCTTTAGGATGGTTTCAGACAGTGAAAGTAGGGCAGATTGGAGCCTAATCTACCACTCTCTCCTGAGCCTTGTGTAAGTGGCACTGGAACATGAGCCACAGTTCTTCTGTCTGCGCTCAGTCCATACAACATGGGAGCTCATTGCAGCTCTCAAGCACAATGAGCTCATTAACTCACTTCAACACAGCAAATGAGGCTTTCAGATCTGGGAGGACAGATCTTCAAACTCAGTCCCTGGTGGGCTGACATTACACAGTAAGAGTTTTATTTCACTTATGTGCCCCAAGTTCTCAGCAAAGGAACAAAGCCGTGTTTAGCATATGAAGCTGTTTACAAACAATTCAAACGCAGCTTAAGTAGCTGTCCTTGCAAAGCACAAAGACTGAAGTCTTGTATTGCTGGAAAATGAAAATACCCAAACAAATAAGCCCAAAGTCACTCTCTTCCCCACTGAAATATGTCATCGTCAGAAGCTAATTAGAGGTCGGGAAAACCAGGATCCACTTCAAAGTTTATTCTGGGGTTCCCCAGTGTAAAGCTTATGAAACATGCTGGGGAAAGTCAAGATATGAGTCATTCATACCAATCCATCAAGACATTGTGGGAATCTACTGTTATTACCCTTTGGGCTAAATGACTTTCCGGAGAAATTCCACTGAAAGCAAGACACAGAGGACTATTTTGGCCCTCTATGTTGAGTTCTTTTTTCCTTTTATTTCTTTCCTTCTTGTTCTCTTGAATTTTCTTTCCTGCTTGCTTTCTTACTATTCCTTTCTGTCTTGTTGTCTGGCGTTTTTGCTTGTTCTTTCTTGCTTTTACTCATTCTTTCTCGCTTTTACTCATTCTTTCTCTCTCTTCCTCTTTTTCATTTTTTATTCTTTCCTTCCTTCCTTCTTAGGTCCTCAGTATAATATGAACAAAGGACTGAATTGAGGTTTGGACATTGATTTGAGGGTCTTATGTGACTTAAAGGGAGAGCTGTGGCAAATATAATCCGTGCAGAAATGCACAGTGAATGGCTGTAGTGGACCCAGAGAGCTTGTAAACAAACATGCTTTCCACCAGGCTGAGTCTGCAAGATATGGAAAAGAATGTCACATGGCAGTGAAGTGACTATTTCAGCATTATCCTCCTACCTTACAATAGGAGGATCAAACACTTTGAGAATATATATATATTTATAACTTGAGCCAATTGACACTGAGAGTTTGTTGTCAAAAAACTAAGCTACAAATGCAACTAATCATTTTCTCTGTCTCCTATTTCTACCACCAGTTCTATACCACATACTCCTAGTCTTTACACCTCCAATCTTTCCATATTTCTTCAGCCTAAAGAAATGCATTTTAAGGATGTAAAAGCAATGAAATCCGATAAAAGCGCAATATGAGGTGTCTTCAGCTTTTATGAGGATTGACAGAAAAATATTGATGGAAACTGTCTGAGAGAAAAAATTTGGCTTCCAAATCTCATTTCTGGTCCCCAGACATCATGCTTACTGTCCAGAGAAAATACAGTATTTTTTTCCTGAAAATTTAATGCTTTTGGAACAAAAGATAATTCCTGTTACATCTGAGGAGCAGCCATATTATGTTACTTTGCCTCTACCAAAAAGCAGTGTTTTCTGGCCTAAAATTTGATCTAGACTCTGTGGAAAGTGGGAATGTCAAGGACTCAAATTTTCTTGAAGGTTCCCATAGGCACATGTCAGAACATGATTTTTCACTTACTGGTTTTTACAGAAAACAATCAAACAAACAATAACAAAAAAATCCAACTCCCAAATTTTTATTAGGATTTCTGCAACAATTTTAATATTATCTCACTGGGAATTTTCTGTTGAAAAAATGAAATACACAGCATCAGACATCTCCATTTTTCCAATAACCCTCATCTCTTAGCTAAAGAAAGACATTGATGTACTTTTGGGCATGTTATGATTAATATCTGATTTACTGACAAGTGGAGGATGTAATCTTACTGATTCTTCTTCATACTCTGAAGCCCAACAGGATGCAAAATCAATTATTTTTCTACTCTTGCAAACAAACAGCTCTTGCATGACCAGCTTTGTGTACTTATTTACATTTTTACTGTGTACAGCTGAAGATTACTAAACATTAGAGCTGAATTAATTACTAACTGTAATTAGTTATTCTGGCAGTTAAGACCCTCCCTCCTTCTGGACTTGGGAGTGACTCCCCCTTCACTTGGAGTCTGTGGTAGGACACTCGGTCCGCTTTATCATAGGAGCTCCTGCAGGGCTCTGCTCAACCTACAACAAGCCAGCAGTGCTCTTTCTCTAACACCTTGTAGCTCCTTGCATTCCCCTGCATCACAAAGAAACATATCTTTAGGAGTAGAATAATTTACTTGAGTGCTCAAATAATGCTACTGAGAATGTTTTGGGAATTTTTTTCCCTCTGCAGAAACAGGGAACCTCCTTTGTTTCCCACTTCTTCCTCACCCAATTGCAAAGTTTTAGAGAGAATTTTTTCAAAGAAGTTTCAGCGCAATCTATCATGATTTTTCTCCTGGCTAAAAAGGCACCTCACTTCTGCAACAGAGACTCTACAAGGGGGTTTCTAAGGCCACCTCTCTCTAAGTGCTGCCCGAAGGCTCTAGTTTAGAGGGAGACCCACTGTCAGTTTATGGTTAGTCTGCACATACAGGGTTTATAGTCAGTCAATTAAAATATCTCTGTCTCTTCAAAGAAAGTAGGAACTATAGTTCCAAAATTATTACCAGACTCATACTACCAGACTTGCATTTATAGATGCAGTTAAGTAAGTATACAGAGCATCATTAATCTTCAGTTAATACCAGTGCTAACGAAATGCTGTCAATGAAATACTTTGCTATTGTTGAAGGTAGTAATGATTTGCAAAAAAAGTTCTTGGGTGGCTGAACAGCTTTTAAGTTACTCGGTTCAAAAGAGTTATCTATGAAATTAATACAGTTTCCCTTCCTTGAAATGCTGATTTTCGGAATTAAATTATGCATACCAACAGATGTTTGGTTTGGAAAGGTGGCACCATGCCCATCTGCAGATATTAAATCACATGAGGGCTCAACTGCAGAACTATTTGCAAAATAAAATGGTCATCCTTTTGCGGGGATGCTAAAGCTTGGAGACAAATTTTCTATAGTTGCAGAACTCATTAGTGGTCAGATCTGGTAATGAGTCTTGTTCCCTAAACATCAGGTGTGAGGCTGTCTGAACTACATTCTCTTTTAATTAGCCAGTAAAGAATAAGTGAAAATGATATCACCTAATTTTATCAAACATTTTTGTCACTTTAGTATTGCTATGAAAGTTTGTTCACTACTAGAAATCTGGTTTAATAATTTACATTCTTATCCATCTGCTAGAAAGACAATGTGCTTAACGCCTTTTTAATGTTCCATTTAGTAAATGCACCCAAATTTAGGAATTTGTTTGCTGACACCACCTTTCTCTTCTAACAATTGCCTTGGAACCAGATGTATTAGGGTGAACTCATGATATGAAAGCACACTTTTCCTCTCCACTCCTGTGTGTATTTGCAACACACAACCAGTGCTACTTATTCTGTCAGGTCACACCACAGATTTGGTTCTCCTTCAACCCTCTTTAGGCCTGAAAGCTTTTTTGATTTCTAATCAGCTGAAAAAGGTAGGTATGATGATACAAAAATGTGTCTGCTCTTACCCCAAATGAGAGCTACAGACAATATCTACTCAATTGCTTCTCATTTTTTATGACAAGTGGTTAAGAACTCATTCTTGTCATGCTTTTCTGTGATAAAGGTGTTCATATTTGGAATATATCTTTGTTATTATACTCTGCATTGATGCAAAAAAATTATAGCTCTTCATTTGAGCTTCACTCCAGCTGATTACAAATGAACACATGAGTTTACACTGCTAAGACAACAGCTTTCTTGTCTTTTCCCAGCATTTATGATGGGAAACACTGGCAACTGGTGAGAGAAATTTCAGGAAGGGGTGGAGCAACTCACAGAAGACAGCACATGGCTCATTTTTAAATATGGTCCCTGAGATGTGACGTTCAGCTTGGGTAGTTTCTAATCCACTGACCCTAATAAACAGAGAGAGCAGAGTGACCACAGTATTTTGCAGTGCTTTTCCTGGCTTTGATATCCTTTGTTCACACACTTGCTGGTGACAGGTTTTTTCTAGCCCCTTTCAACTGCTCCTCTGTGTAAGTAGTTTTCTGGAAGCAGTTTTCCTTGGGATCTGGTTTTGCACTTTTGATTCTGGAGAATTTAAAATTATGGTATTACCATGAAAAACCATCACCATGACATGGTTGCTTCTTCCTTCTGAAGTTTTGTACTGGGAGTGAGATTCCTCTCTGAGTCATAGGCATTGATTCTATTTTGAGTTGTGTGTGTTACTACACAAGGTTTTGTAAGTGAATGAGTACAGAATGTAACACAATGAGCAGAGTATGCCAGATTTTGTCAGTTCCTATGGAAAGCATAAGGAAAATATTGACTTTAAGATACCACATCACATTATCTTAAATCAACATAGGATTGTGATTAACTGTTTAAAGATATTATTTCCATGATATCATGAACTACAAGTTTAATGATTCCCATGAACACAGTATCTATTTAAAAAAACTGGGGACATGGCAGGTGACAGTGACACACTGTACTTTGCTGCACTAGGTGTGGAAACAGTACTTGCCAGGCAGAGGACAAACCAGAAAATTGCTCAAGAGCAATTAGCTAAATCTTCCCTGCAGAAGAATCTGTAGACACACCCTGCCTTCTGTAATGAGATCAAAGAGTTCTAGAAATACATATGCCAAGGCCTTTACAGAGCATTATCCTCAGATCACCTGGAATGTGAGTGACATGGTAAGTGTGTTGTCTTTGGTGGCATTTCTAAGCTCACAACTGGGAGGTCATGCAACTTACATCTGTATCTTTAGAGAAATGAATTAAGTAGCATTAGAAAGAAATATGAACAACCTCTTTTTGCTCAATGGATTCAGGACTAAGCAGAACTATAATGCTTTGGCTTATCTAAGCACTCCTGCCTGTAACTTCATTACCTTCTCTACTGTCTTAAATTGAGTTTACATTTCTTTGCCTGCTTTTTTTTTTTTTTTTTTTTTTTTTGTGTGTGTGTGTTTTGAATTAGAAAAGGACTTTCAAAAGCCTTGTCTGGGCAGACATTCTTTGTGTCTCAAGACAGAGCAGCCTATTCAAAGATTCCCAGCTATTTGCCAAAAAAATAGGTCTGTATTGTGTAGTCTTTTAAATGTGCCCCAAATGTAAAGGAATCAGCTTCTGATGTGCAACAGTTACAAAATAAAACCTGAATAACAGCACATCTAGTAGAACAATATGAATAAAATACTTGTACCATTTTAAAGATTTTACTAAAATACATATTTTATGCATCTGTAGATTTTAGTACCAACAGTACACATTGAAAACACTAAGCACACTACCAAAAGACAATGAGTATACTAGTGGGGGTTTCTAATAATTCTAAAGAAAAACAATTGTAATTGTCATTTAGGATGTATAATCAACCTTCTATGGTACACGTGAGCAGTGCTGACTGCTCCATAACCTGGCCAGGCACTGAGGTCAGGCTGACAGGCCTGTAGTTTCCTGGGTCCTCCTTGCAGCCGGTTTTGTGGGTTGGTGTGACATTTCCTAACTTCCAATCATCTGGGACCTCCCCAGTGAGCCAGGACTGTTGGTAGATGATGGAGAGTGGCTTGGTGAGCTCTTCCGCCAGCTCTCTCATCCTCCTTGGGTGGATCCCATCTGGTCCCATAGACTTGTAGGGTTCCAAGTGGCTCAACAGGTCGGTGTTTCCTCCTGGATTACAGGGGGGCTATTTGGCTTCCTGTCTCTGTCTACCAGTTCCGGAAGACACTTGTCCTGGAGACAACCTGTCTTACTGTTGAAAACTGAGGCAAAGAAGGTGTTAAGTACCTCATCCTTTTCCTCATCTTTGGTGGCTATGTTCCCCCCATCCATGTCCAACAAAGAATGGAGATTTTCCTTGTCTCTTCTTTTGCTATTGAGGTACTTGTAGAAACACTTCTTGTTATCCCTAACAGAAGTGGCAAGACTCAGTTCAAATTGTGCCTTTGTCTCTCTAATTTTCTTTCTACATGACCTAATTATATTCCTAAACTTGTCATGAGTAGCCAGCCCTTTTTTCCATAGTTGGTAAATTCTCTTTTTTCCCCCAATTTCCTTCAAAATCTCCCTGTTCAGCCAGATGGATCAGCTTCCCTGCTGGCTCACCTTTCGGCACACTGGGACAGCCTGCTTCTGTGCGTTCAAGGCTTGCTTCTTGAAGCATGTCCATCCCTCCTGGACCCCTTTGTTTTCAAGGGCTGTTTCCCAAGGTACCCTCTGAACCAGTCTTCTGAATAGGCTGAAATCTGCTCTCTGGAAGTCCAGGGTAGAAGTTTTATTGATGGCCCTCCTTGCATCCCTGAGTTTTGAAAACTCTATTATTTCATAGTCACTGTGCCCCAGATGGCCTCTGACCACCACATCTCCCACCAGTCCCTCTCTTGTTTGTGAACAGCAGGTCTAGCAGGGTCCTACCCCTGGTAGGCTTGTTTACCAGCTAGAGCAGGAAATTATCCTCTATACACTCTAGGAATCTCCTAGACTGCCTCTTCTCCGCTGTGTGGAGTTCCCAGCAGACATCTGGCAGATTAATGTCACCCACAAGAACAAGGGCTGATGATTTTGAGACATCTGCCAGGAGCCTGTAGAATAATTCGTCACCCTCATCATCCTGGTTGGGTGGTCTGTAACAGACTCCCATCAGGATGTCAGCGTTGTTGGCCTTCCCCCTGATTCTGATCCACAGGCACTCAACCTTATTGTTACTGACTTCAACTTCTACAGAGTCAAGAGACTCTCTAACATACAGAGCCACCCCTCCACCTCTCCTACCTTGCCTGTCCCTTCTGAAGAGCTTGTAGCCACCCATGGCAGCACTCCAGTCAGGTGAGTCATCCCACCACGTTTCTGTGATGGCAGCTATGTCACAGCTTTCCTGCTGCACGATGGCTTCCAGCTCGTTTGTCACCCACACTGCGTGCATTGGTGTACATGCACTTCAGCTGGGCTGCTGATTTCACTTCTAACTCTGGCTTTCCACCCTTAGGCTTCTCTCTGGAGAGCCTGGTTTCAATCCCTTCCCCCTTCAAACCTACTTAGAGCCCTCCTGATCAGCCCCACCAAGTTATGGACTAGAGTCCTTTTGCCCTTGCTAGACAGATGAAGCCCACCCGACTCTAGCAGGCTTGGTGCCACAGAATTTGCCCCATAGTAAAAAAAACCAAAATTCCGCCAGTGGCACCAATCCTTTAGCCACCTATGGATTAGATGGGTCTTCCTACTCCTCTCCTCATTCATCCCTGCTACTGCAGGAACTGAGGTGAACACCACCTGTGCTCCTGTCCCATTAACTAATGGACCCAGCGCCTTGAAGTTCTTTTCAATTACCCTGGCACCTCTGTCATTAATGTCCTCTCTGCCAGCCTGGACCACCAACAGTGGAGAATAACTTGAGGGCTGGATTAGCTCAGGGAGTGTCCTACTAATATCCCTCACCCAGGCCCCGGGAAGGCAGCAGACTTCCCTATGGGATGGGTCCAGTCAGCATATAGGGCCTTCAGGTCCCCTCAGAAGGGAGTCACCAACTGCAACTACCCTTCATTTTTTCTTTATAGCTGTGGTTGTAATCCATCTGGTAGATGGGGTGCAACCAGGAGACTCTCCAAACAGATCCTCCTCTTGACTGTCCTCTGCCTCACTCTCTGGGTCCAGGGCCTCATATCTGTTCTGTAAGGGTACAGTGGGAGGTGATGGGGGGGCGGGAGGGGATTCTTTTACCTCTCTGGTCAGGGACCCGTTTCCATTCCCTCCATCTATTTGGTTTGCTCCATCTGCCTGATGGCAGGAGGGGCAGGGCTTCACCATCTCCTGCTGGACTTCTTTTGGAGTCAAGAGCGTATGACTACACCAGTCTATTTCCCTTTCAAGGAGCTCCCTAAATATCACAGTTTTCAACACTTTGAACTAGAGTCCAAAGTCTGAGCCTGCAAACCATGAACCTAATGATCAGGAACCTACAGGACAGGAACTGGGCTCTGGATCCAGTTCTCTCTATAATAAGTGTTAATATATTTTGTACAAAACACTTCTTCAACACATCATCAATCTTCACAACAGGAAGGGTGTAGCAAAACTTCACAGTCTTCTAAATGAAAATCTACATCCTTGTTATTCTCTTGTTCAGTGAAGGCTTTAACATAAGGACTTTAAGTTCTCATGACTTAAGGTTACTTACAGTGTTCTAAAAAAGAGGGGCTGTTGTAAGATCTGAGAATATGGAACTGAAGACAGCAGTATGATGTTAAATATAGTTTGCAAAAATGTTTGTTAACTAAGCTTTGAGTAAAATTAGGAAGACAACTATGATCAAACAGTTATTCTGCCACTCATTTTTTTCATTCATATTGCTGCCTTCATGGTATTCCATCCTTTCATGTACGTGCAAACATTCCAGAAGATTAAGCAAGATCCAGCTTAAAATCAATGCAATTTAACAGTGGGACCAAATTGAGTTAAAGTGAACCAACATGAGAAATCGTTGATGCAGTTTAAATATTAAGTTAGTAGCTCGAGCACTGATTAGTCAAGCCTGTTTTGGCGAAAAATAATAATAATTTTAAAAAAAGAAACATTAAAAAAACCCCAAACAAAACAAATGAAAACATAGACTGCTCCTGAAGAATAACACAAGCACAGCGGTAAAGATAAAGAACCTTCCCTGAGACCGAGTCTAATTTGGGTAATGGGACCAAATTTTACAGTCCTTATGCGTGAAAGATACTTGTGCAAAGTATTTCCTACAGGTGCTACTTGCCCTACAATTACCTTAATCTTCACCTTAGTTAGTCCAGATTGCTAGCAAAAGGTATAATTTGTTGTTTGAATTTCAAAAGAATCTCACAGAAGCGTTGAAGGATCAGGCCTTTTTGTAAGAAAAGAAGGCAGATTCCTTCCTCATTTTTTTTCCCTCTAATTTTCCCCATAATGCATTAGGTTTTTCCAATCCTTCCAAGCTCAAGGAACTCACACAGAGTGGTCAGATGCTTAGAATGCAGCAAAAGACACACATGTGTTAGTGAACAGCAAATTTGATGCTTTTAAGAGCACTAGACAACTGAGATACATCCATTCACATGTATTTTATAACTGAGAACATAGATAAGGAAATTGTTCAAAACTCAGAGTTCTTAATTTTGCTCTAGTTTCTTCACATTTCACAGTCTACTGAAGCAGGGGATGCTGAAAGCAAAATGGAAACAGGTAAAACTTCCCCTCCTTCCTCAGGAACATTCTGACAGGTTTTGTGTAGCACTGGGAAAGGCAGATAAATTGTCTTTTCCACACCCCATTTTTGTTTCAACAAGTACAGCTCTGACACATTCCTGTCAGCTTTTTAAATCAGACCAAGTAGGACTGTAATTTTTTAAAGGACTTTGTGTATTTCCGACAGAGGCAAATCACATTTTCACCACAGAAACAGGAGAGAGAAAAAAGAACAAGAAACAACAAAAAATATACCAGATAGAAAAAGCTATTGCTGGATTATTTTCTGAATCAAGTTGTCCATAGCAGCTTCAACAGAATTTGTTGTATTCAGCAATTCCGAGTATTAGGGAATGCACAGCAGAGGGTATGGTATCATGGAAATAAAGTCTGAATCTTGTTCTGTAGGTAAATCCCAAAGTACTCAAGGAGTATCTATCTCGAATTTATCTGCCATATGGTCAATCTTCAAGTGCTTACTAGATATCATGATGCTTCATTTTCACTGAGCTTCCTCATGAAAGGGCTACATTTCTTTAATATTTTCTTTAATATGTTTGCATTTATATTTAGCCAAGACTAAAATTTGAAACAGAAAAATCCTTGGACAATTTTTCTATTTATGAAAGGTAGTCTACATGCAGAACTTCTACAGTAATAATAGCAGGTTATTATGGTAAAAGTCTAAATTTCTGAAAGCTGAATTTATGTGACATTTAAGTACATAAAACTACACCTTTTCATTTAGACAGGGAAAAAATGTGCTTATGTCTAGTTTTATAATCAAAGAATTGCAAAAATGCCAACTCACTTGAGTTCTGTCACACTGTTCTAGTAGTATTTAGAAATATTTATTTAGAAATACTACTTAGAAAGATTTTTTTTTTCTCATCTGCATGGGAGTGCATATGTCTTCCAGCATAATGGTTCCATCAAAGAATTTCATCCTTTTGTTCCTATCTCAAATTTAATAATTTTCTGTTGAACATTATCCCGTGTTTTGGAAAGTGACCCATTCTTGAGCTACCAATTCCTAGTGATGGAGGTTACAGCTGGTTGGGAAAAAAAAATCCCTTAGAAAAAATCTCACGTGAAATATCTGAGTTCAGATTTCTTCTGTCAAGATTGTGAACTGAAAGTTTCAAATACGTAAGAAGTAGTTTCAAACAAGTCTGAAATACAATAGCATCAGGGTTGGGTGTTAAACACTGAATCTTTATCTGATGGCATATTTTCTGACAAAATAAGAGCAATATTAGACCTATCCTTAAACAAAGTTTAAATCCGGGGAAAAGAGTGAACATTATTTCCAAAATTGGCTTTTCAAGAAAATATTGATCTCTGTAAAAAAGAAAACTCTCACTGAACAAAAAACCATATTCTCTGTTCAAATAAATCCCTTGGTAGGATGTTATATTAGTTAAATATTCTCATTTGTAATTTGCATTTAAATTTAATTTTTCCATTGCCAGCTGCCAGACAGTCATTACTCTCTTTACTTTAGAGTCAAGGAATCTCTTCTATCAGATCCTGCATGTGCTGTTTCAGATTGTAATCAAGTCATATTTAAGATTTGCTTGTTTTAGCAACCACAGTTCTTTTACCAGAAGAAAATAAAAAAGGTCAAATCTCCTTTTTAAAGGAGATTAAATGTGGTTTTGAGTACTTTATCCAAGGAATTGTCAAACAATTCACTGAGGTTCTTATGGTAGTATATCCCTAATATCTGTATATAATTATCTTCACTTTTAAAACTGGCATTGCTCTATGTAGAGAATATAATAATGGAATTCTTAATCTGCACTCAAAATATCTGTTTACATGGTCACTAGAATGACAGTACCATGCTTAGAAGACAAACTAAACCTTTCATTATCCTTAATAAGAATTGTTTTAAAGAAGACTTATTGTGGTGTCTCATTGCCCTTTGGAAGGAAAAGAAAGAAAAGAAAATGAAAATTTTTTAAAGTAAGTCCAACAGGAAAAACATGTTCAGCAAAGAAATGCCTCTTCTCTTATTTAAAGAGCTCAGATTCTGAACAGACAGCTACTAGTATTTGTACATTTCTTTTTCTGATGTTTCTCATTCTACAGATATCAAATATGTCTCCTTTAAGAGCTATTTTAAGCTGGTTATCGGAAAAGCTTTGTTTCTTGCAACTCATGAGTTAGGGAAAAAATATTGCTATAACATTTAATCAAAGTGCTCCTAGTTTGTTTTTGGTTTTAATTCCTGTTTCATACTGGGACTACAGGAGGATAAAAAGTAGAATTCCTTGCTGCAGCACCATTTCTATGCTTTATAGAAATATAGAACTGTAGTTGTATAGAACTGAACTGTTTGAGTGCCTGGGGTAGCAGAAAATGTTTGCTTTGCCTGTGTCTGCAACTTTGCCTTGCTTATTAAACCATCTTTATTTTGTTCCATTTTTCTTGCTTTTGTTCTTCTGATTCTATCCTCCATCCCAGTGTGGATTGGAGTGAGAGGAGAGATGGGGAATGGTTGGTTACTCATGGAGGCCAAGCCACCACAGTATTGAATGTACATGAGGACAGAGCTCATTGACACTGCAGTTGGCCTTACTATGGTCTGTAAGCCCACACAACAAATGAAGTTCATTAATAGCTCAGATTTAACTGCACAAACCCTCTCCCTGGGGAATGCTGAGATCTGGCTGTGCCAGATTCCTAGCACTCACCCTCATCTAGGCAGACACAGCAAATAGCTCTGAGCAGGTTCATATCTGGATCATGATATTGGCATAAAGTTACTCAAAACTGCACAACCAAACAGTGTGGACTGGTTTCATTCATGGCAGGGTAATCACAAACCGAATTTACCTGAAATCAAAATGTGAACCTCTGTAGAGGATGCCATAGTGGGGAAGAGAGTTTGATCTGAAAAAGTGACAAGGAATGTGTATTGCCTAAGCTGTGATCAGGAAAACTGAGGCACATACAAGAGAAATAATTACTGCAGGGTGTGCAAATGTCCAGTGGCAATGCTGAGAGAACACCAACACACACCAAGCACATCACTTTTTAAGGTATTTGCTGCTTTCTCGCATTACCTCACTGAGCTGTTGCAATTCAATTTGCCCCTGGAGACTTTAAAAACACTTGCAAATGGTAAAGCACTCTAAGTGTTGGGAGCATGGCCTCTCACTGTGATAGTACCCAGAGAAACACTGAGGATAAAAATCCCATTTCCTTCCCTTCAGCAATGTCTGTTACATGCCTTTCCCCCCCCACCCCTTCTCTGGTTGCTGGAAGACATTATATTGCATATCAACCCACTTTTGCTTTGCTGAATTTGCAAATTCCTGTGTTTGGTTGGTTTTTTATTTTTTTTTCTCATTTGTTTTGTTTTGGTTTTATGTGTTTGCTTGTTTTTGTGTTTTTGTTTGGTTTGTTGGTGTTTTGTTTGTTTGTTTGTTTTGTTGTTGTTGTTTTTGTTTGTTTTGTTGTTTGGTTTGGGGTTTTTCGGGTTTGGTTTGGTTTTTCCTTTCCCTGTCTCATTTGATTTATAGGTTTGAAACACTATTAGAGGGCTTGCAGCCTATTTCTGGAAGACTCTATTTGAACACATCTCTGCTTTTCCTCCCCCAGTTCATGATAAGACTGCAATACCTGCTGCCTTTAATAGTCTCCCCAGTCCAGGAAATGCACTTGTCCTTTCCTTAGAAGTGTTCCGGTATGGTTAATAGATTGGATTCTGTCCTGTCTTTGCTTTAAGCCTAAGACTTGCTCAGCTGCTGAGTACTGCATGAAAAACATTCCTTAAATTATTTCCTGGGACCTAAACCATTCTAATATATAAAAGGTGAGGGCTATGGTGTGAGGATGTCCAGGCAGACATGTCATCAACATTGCCTCAGAAACTCAGTGTTTCATTTTCATGTTCTTCAGGCCCACAACGAACACACATAGACAGAAGCTCTACTTAGGGGAAATCTAATTTACCTGAGTGAAGAAACTCTCTGAGACAAAACCTCTTTGAGTTTCCTCACAAGATTTCTGCTGGAGGAGCTCAGGAACAGACTCTTTGTGGTTACAACACAATAACATGGCATCCTGGCCCATCAATAATCTAAGCTATGCTGCCTGCTCGTGAGACATGTGTCTTAATAAGCCCTATGAAAATGGTGTGGTAAAGTCCTTACAAAGCATTTCTTAACCATCTTGTACCTAAATTCACTTAGAAGTCCTGTAGACACTTCTGTGTGGGATTTCTGATTTGATTCTTTATGAGTCACCTGTGCCCTGGAGGACACAGTGCACAGAACAATAAATAACCTTTGGTCAGCGGAAACTCCTAACAGAGAAGGAAATAGTTAATGCCTCGTGTATCCATAGAAGGGTAAAGAACAAAATGAGCTAAAGAATATGACTAGGTGACTGGAAATAGATGGGAGCTTTATGAAGTCACTTTATGTTTTGTTTGTCTCTTCTTTCTAGCCTTGTGGTTTGGTTTTGGGTTTGATTTATTTATTAAATCTACAGAAATCTACTCATTATATTTACCTATTCATCTTTCTGAATCAAGCTAGAAAAGCATCTCTTCCTTCTTGAATGTGAGACAGAAAAGAGGCAGAGCTTTCTTTGTGAGAAGAGACACACATATACGTATCTAACAAGAAAAGTTATATTACTGACAAAGTTTTCAAGCAGTTCTTAAAAAATGAATTCCATTCCTGATCAAGCAGTATTTATCTCTCCTCCTTCTACTGAAAAGTGAATACAGCAAATATCAACAGTTCATTCCCCTGTCCAAAAGGTGGTGGTGATGTCTTGGCACTGAGGGTATAAGCCTAGGACAATTTAGTGAAGTCAGGGTCATGAAAATTGAACACTCTTTCCCACATAGCCATTTAAAGGCAATTTTATTATGTGTGTTTACAAATCATAACTGAACCCCCCCTCATTTCTGTAGAGCAGGAACTTGTTACACCAACCTTAAGGTGAAGGAGAGGCAAGAGTTGGGTTGACTGAACTTGTTTTGGCATTGCACTCAGTGGTTCTTCATGCAACTCTATAGGTAAAGATGCTCTCTGAAATGAAAATGTCATAGTAGCACTATCAAATACCACAATTGTCTGCCTGAATGAAAACAGGACCTGCCCTTTTGATTTCTTGTGGTTGGGACATTTGGAGGGAAATGGGTTTTAGTTTGTTCTGGTTTTTAGCTCCCTGCAGATGGACATATTTTCTAACTGAAGCATAGAGGAAGGAAGAATTTATTTCACAGGGATGACTGACAGCTAAAAATCTCACATACATCCTACATACAGCCCATTTGCCTTAGCAAACCCATGCACTTTGTGTTTCTAAGGCAGAACAAATGCCCATGTACTTCCATTAGCTACCGTGGTCTACCATTGTAAGACAACTGTCCAGAATGCTGATTTCCCTGTTACTACTCCAGTTTTTATCTATGAAAATTTGGGTATGAGAAAAATATCAGCTGTATATAGAAATTAAGCTTTTCAGAGCAGCAGTGTCTTGATGTGATGAACACGCTGTTCTCAGAAGTAATGCCATGTAAAAAATACTTCGCAGGCCTGAAAAGAAGGAGAGACTACTGGTGGTACAGTGGCAGTTCAAGTGATTCAGAAATACAGTGATAAATAAAATATGCTGTTCCATTGACATTTACACCTTCCATCCTTGTGTTTCAACTCTTTTTTTGAACATTTGGGCAGAGCCTTGCATTTCCAGGTTCTCAAACAGGAACATACAGACTACTGGCAAACAAAACAATGTTTTAGTGTGGGACAAGGCTCTGAGGCTTTGCAACACATCTATTAAAATATTAATAGCTCTTCTATTTCTGATTGTTTTTTTGCTTCTGGAGGGTAAAGGCAACACACTGAATGCTTGTGCTGAAGATAAGCCCTCTGGCTGAAAACTGCAGCTCTTGCTCTCACCCAAATCCGTTCACAGTTTCTACCACCCCTAATCTTCCTCTCGGACACTGTCTGGGAGCTACCTGGGTCCTAGTTCCTCACAAGGAAGAGAAATTTATTAAATAGTTGCAGCATCCTGCACTCTTTACTGAAACTGAGTCAGCCTCTTACAGAGCAAGGGCTGGAATCTGGAACTGAGACAGCAGAAAGTGGTATTGATGTGGCAAACACTGGAAAGTGGTTTGCCTATTGCTAACAATTGTTAAAGTGCAGCATAAGAGTAAGATCAATACAATGGGGAATGTCCATGAGTCTCCAGAAATGTAGAAACCACTACAGTTTAGCTTTACAAGTGTTGCAACACCATGAAAATAAATAGGGGAACTAAATATCTGTATTTCAATACTTGCTCATCATTAGAAAACAAATACCTCTCTCACATATATTTAAATGAGAAAGGAAACGAACATATGATTGATATTTACATATCTAACTCTACTTTTATAAGCCTCACAAGAAAGTGATTATCAGTCACCTTTCTCTATTCCTGAACAGTAAATGACACTAAAGAAGACAAGCATCAACATACCTGATTGATAAAACTGACACAGTTGAGGAACACAGACAATGAAAATGCAACATGTCCAAAACACACTCCTGCTTTTCCCAAGGTGTTAGTAACAAGCATGTTGATTTCTGTGATCTTTCTTCAGGAAACACTCTCTTACCTTCCTCTCATCCCTACCTTCAGTTCAGACATTAAAAGAATCCATAATGGAATAAAATAACTATTTGTTCACAGAACTCCTTCACTGCGTCCAGATCCAACATGCAATTGGAGGCACCTACGTGTCCACTGGGAAGTCCTGCAGTTTGCAAGGAAGATTATTTTTAATTTGCTAACAAAGCTATTCAAGCAATCAGATGTTGACAGACCTTCTTCAACCCTAAGCATTTACGACCTGACCTTGATTGGAAAAAACCTGGTTTTTATGTATACTTAAACCTGCATGTCCTTCATGAAAGGTCAGCACATCTTTGCAGCTACAGCAAAAAACTTTATCTTTTTTTTTCTTTTTCTTATTTTTTTTAGTTTTATTTATCTTTTTCTCTTCACTTTTTTGTTTTCTATGTTTTGTTCACAATCGATGCTCCGAAAGTCCACTATTTTTTACAATGCCTGTTAGTAAGTGCATATTTTGTGTCTAAACAGAACAAAGGTGATTACTACTGATTGTAGAGTAAACTACAAAATACTGGTGCTGAGATTCATTGAGTTTTCTTACTGTAGCTGGTACTTAACACCAAGCAAAAGCTAATAGAGTAGGAATGAGCATGAAGTAAGACACTGTTTCTCCCACTGTAAGCAGACTATTTGTAAACATTATGTCTATCTGGTATTGGCCTCATTAGCCACCAGCATGCTTGTAACAAATGTGGATAGAGCCTTCCTAAATCTTCGTTTGCGAAGCCTAGCCATGATGATGATGATGATGATGATGATGATGATGATGATGATTTGTGAACATATTTAATTCTGTTCATGTTTGTATTCCTGAGAGCTGACATGGATTTTTTTTTCTTTGCTTCTAAAGTCATAAAGGTATGTCCCAAGGTAGATCATGAATGACAGTGGCTAAATGTGTTTAAAGGAAATGGAAAAACATTAGAGATGTGAATAAACAAGAGCTTTATGCCATTGAAAACTGCCAATGAAAGAGCCTTCCAGGATAAAAGCAACTGTGCTATGGTTTGAGCCTTGATGAACTGCATGGCACGTTTAACATCACATCAGTTCTTCCTCTGAAATTCCACTCCTGCTTCCAGGCCACTACAACTGTGATAGACTTTAAACTTGACAGAAGAAAACTAGGGAAACAGTGAAATATGAAAAGATACTCCAAGGATTGTCATCCTCTAACGGACTTGCTGACCTACTGACCTGGAACTGGTATCAGAGGAAGTTGATCTAACTGGCATTTTTGCAAAGTGGAAGTGGGCACACTGAACAAAATTATATGGGATCCTGGGGGGACTCCACCCATAAATAATAGAATAGAAAGATTACAGGAAATCTTAGCTGCAGTACAGAAGATGACATTGCTCCTCCTGTTGCTTAGGATTTTACAACCCATAGTATAAATCACACTGTAAATTTCATAGATCATGTGAGGATACCTCAAAAGCTGAAGATCCTCATGAGACCCCAACACAACCCACTCCTAAACATTAAGATAAAAGATTGGCTTACAGCCTACAGAAATAAAATGCTAAACACTTGATTGAAATTGCATGGCATGTCAGTGACAGAGTTAAGAAGAAAACCCAGTTTATCAAGTTCTAGCTGCCAAGAAAAAGAAATGTCTCCAAATGAGACATAATATATAGGACTGCAATGAAGACTGGTATTCCCCCAGAATAGCTCTGTGATAATAATGTCTGAAAAAAATCTCGAGCAGTGTGTATGAAGCATATTCAGGACTGAAAAATCTTCGTGGAAAGTCAGATAAATTATTTCACGGAACACTTGATATTCGCTAAACCAGACTGTTAACAAGACCCTTGCTTAAAAATATGAGGATTTCTGAACTACTCTAGATCTGTTCAATGGGTAGGTTTCATTCTAGATGAAAAGAAATACAAAAATTCTTGACCAACCTCAAGAAACTTGTTGGAGTTTCTCAGCCTTCTGCACATCTTTTTATGCTGTGTTAAAAAAAGGTTCATGGAAAAACTGTCCCAGAGAAACAGTTCAGTTGAGGGACATCTTTAAGTTCCTTCAAGGAGCAGCATTGGCAAAATTCCTAAAACCTGCGAGGGACCACATTACTGTGTGTTATCCTCTGGATCATGGTAAACTGGTTTTACTCTGTAATGCTGGAGAAGCCTCAAATACCAGCTTAGCCTAAGGGCTGTGGTGCTTGAAAGAGGGCAAGAAAAAAAAAATCAACTACATAAAGAGGCCCACTACAGGTTTGGAGCCCTCAGAAGCATAATTCTGGTTATAACTAACCCACAATGAAAGATTTTCTACATCTTAAAAAGTTTTTCATTTAGGAGTTTGTGTTCTGCAGAAACCAGGTGTGGAAAGTTTAGTTATCTGGGGCAAAAAGTGAATCTGGCTCAACTAAATCTTTGCATTTTCAGAAGTCTGTGTACATACAGCTTGAAAATGATGCAGGAGTTCACATTAACCTGGATGTATTAGAGTTCACTGTGAACAAATGGCATGCTCTAAATTCTACATTCTCCTTTAATACACTAATTTACTCTGAGTACTGCTTTGGTTGAAGCTATGAAGAATTTTAGAAATAGTCATTACAATTCCCATAAAGGTTAAATTAAAAAAAAAAAAAGGAAAAAAGGAAAAAAAAAGAAGTGTGCTTTTATGAGATATATATGCATATTTAGTAGTAGAAATGTCTATACTTAAATTCCTAAGTCTTCTTGTTCTTGTTGCCTTGTTTTTTCATCCTTAAAACAATCCTCTCTAAGATGAAAAGCTATTTTTAGAATGAAAAATCATAGATCTCTTTAACAATATATTTGTACCCTCAGAAAATTTCATACTTTCCAAGGTTTCATGGACTAACAGAAAATTTACATCTTGTGCTTTGAGGTTGCAGATGCCTTGACTGAGTTTTTCACACTGTGTACAAAGTAAGCATATGCATTTTTATTCAATACATTATTTGGTTTAAAAAGTGTTCCAAAAAATATTGTTGTCATACTACAATGTATTTCAGGAGGATAACAAAGTGTCATACCAAAGTTTTTTTAATTTATCAAGATCTGACAAACATCACAAAAGTTGTATATTACAGTACTTCTATGTGAAGAGAAATATGGGGTCCAACTTGAGCTAAGCCAATACCAGTAATTTCAATTATGTATGTTCCAATGTTTTTTCTGTTTTTATGTATATATATGCACACATGTAAAAGAACCCCAAAAGAACAACATGTAAAAGAACCCCAAAAGAATAAAATGCAGTAAAAAAAAACTTAGTTATTTTTTGTAACTATTTAGATATTCACCTCAATATGCCTTCAACTTCATGCTGTTGTTCTAGTGGGTGAAAAGATAATTTGCCAGAGTTTATTGTTGAAAACCTCCTGTGTTTGCAAAACCAACTTTGAAATTTCACAAGGAAAGTCTCTCTTAAAACACTGCATCACTTTTATTTTTGCAGCTCAAAAAACCAAGATCAGACAACTGTGGTCCTGGTAAGAAACTGACTGCCCAGATCTCCCTATGAACCAGTTAACTCAGGGCTCACTATCACTTGAATGGTAAAACTAAGTTGATTTTTCTTTCCTTCACACTTTGACTATGCCTTGTTTGTTCTTGCCACATGCACAGCAAGGCTCCACTGGAGTTGACTTTTGTTCTGCACTGTTGCACTTACCCAACAAAGGCATCTTAGACATTATACTGGCTGAATCACTGTTTGGTCTGATATTAGCATGGACATCTCTCCTGAAGCAGGTGCTGACAGACCTGAACTGATTCCGCCTGCCTTCCTCACCGCCTGAGTGAAAGGCAGGTCCAGTCTAGAAACTATATTATAGCCCCGTATTTTTTTTCCTATAGATAATAGACACTACCTGCAGATTTTGGCAGGAAAACTTGCTATTGTAAGGTCAAAACATTCTCCAAACAGTGGACTAAACCATTTGTCACACATAGGGATCTTCTTCTGAGCTTGAAGTAAGATGGGACAGAGGTGTTTTCAATGTCAGGAATTCTTGACAACCACAGTCCCTGCAGTTTCTCTCAGGTTGTGTAACACATAAACTATAACAAAAATCTCATTAGACTGAGTTTTCTTCAAAGCTGTGTGGCATCAAAAAGTGCTCTGAAAGCTGGCACAGTTTCGTGGTTTTGAACTCCCAATAGGTAGTGTATCCTTGTCACTTCCCACTGTCACAACCTGTCATATTTTGTAGCTTTACCTTCTGGAGACACTTGTGAGGAGCATATTTTGTTTTGCAGATGGCAAAATATGATATTACAGAAAAATCCCAAATGTTTGTAGTCTGTAGATGTAAGGAGAAGCCATTAAATGGGGTGGTAAAAAGAGAGTCCTTCATGCAAGGGCACGTAGTTAGTAAAACTCAACCCCAGTGACAATCCTGCCTTTTATGTTACTTAGTTGTTTTCTCCCATAAATTATTTAGTTGTTTTCTCTCTGTCCCACTGGAAAATGGTAAAAAATGCAAACCAGAAGGAAAATAGCTTGTTCCTTTATTTGACTAAACTCAACATACGTTCAATTTTGAGTTAAATGAGTATTTTTCATTATGTCCAAAACCAAATGGAAAAGCTAGTGGCTTTTAAACAGCTTGAGATGAAGATGACAGTTATGCCTAACTTTTGGAATTCAGCTTTTTGAAAACACTTAAAAATATTATCTATTTGTACTGCAATATTTCCAAGATACACTGGGTTATGCCTTTTCTCCAGCTGGTACATTGAGCATTTCCATGCAGTAGAAATTATGCATCTCCAAGTGTACTTAAATCTACTGGCCTCCTGCTGTCACACATAGTCTACTCACGCTACAGAGGAAAAAAACCGACCCAAAACCTGTGCATTTGTGTAAAATTCAAGCATTATGGGGAGATGCACATTGCATAAAGCAGTATGGTTTAATTCAAATACACATGAAGATGAAACACAGACCTCTTTTGCCAACTGTTTATTTCATGAGGCAAGGAAGGAGTGTTAGAGACACCAGGCTTTCTCTTAACCCCAAAAAAGGCAGGTGTTTTGCTATACACTACAGGATAAAATCTTTCTTCCCCTGACTGTTTTGGTCCAGCAGCACTTCAGCTGGAGATGATTCTGCAATTTCCCAGAGGAGATATGTGACCTCAAGTGTGGTGCTCCATTTTCACTCCATGGACCCCTGTTTTGATGTACTCCAAGGTCTAACCCTGGCTGGCCTGTCCTTGTGTTCTATACTCTAGTTTGTGTTCTGCAGAGCTGCTTCCACATGGAACCACTGGGGTAGATTTGCAAGGCTTTGGAATGCTCCTATTTCTGTATGGAGCCAAAGTAGTTCAGGTAAATTTTATCACTTCTGGCTCTGCTTCACAGGAATTCAGACACACAGTTTCTAAAAATGTAGATAACGTAGAAGAGAAGGCAGCAGCACTACTGTGGTGCTAAGCATTTAGGAAATGTCCCTCCTGGACTAAGAATTCCTCACTCTCTCTGACACTAACTGACAGCTTGACAAGCAGCCACTGACAGTGAAGGACTGACTGAAATATGCACACTCTCTTTCTACATACAGCTGTGCACAGGCTTTCAGAGGAAAGGAAATTAAATCTCAGAATATCCATACAAAAGGCAGCTATCCGATCAAGGACAAATGCACCACTTGAGCAACTTAAGTGACTGAACAGAGATCTTAAGCACCTGATATTTCACTACACTACTGTCTTACAGAAAAGTGGTGTGACTTACCCTGGTTTTGGCCTTTTGTCAAAAATAAGGAGGAGGGAGGCAGACTCTATACCTCACATGGACCAAGGTCATACTAGAAGGTGAGCCCAAGTCTCCTGAGCAGTGTCTAAATGTCCTCCCTATGCCTGCAAATAATAAAAAAAAAACTTTCTTATTCATTCTCTGACCTGTTCATGATGTATTTAAAGAAAAAGAAGAATTTCAGCAGGAGAAGTGGCAGAAGCTGAGGCCTCAGGCAAAACCATTATGTTAATAACCATGATTTTTTTGCTCTGGCTCCTTAGTTTAGATATTCAAACAGGTATTCAAACATATTGGGATAGAAATTCTCTCAGATACACACTCAATATGTAGTTATTTGTTTTCTCTTGGTCCCTGTGACTAGGAAAGTGACTTTCATATATCTCCCTCTATTAAACATAGAGAGTTTTGGCTCGAATACACTGCAAAACAGAAAAATACGGTTAAATACGAAATAGTTTTAGAAAGAAGTGCCATTTCTACTTCAGCTGTAATTAAAAATTGTTCTTTTCATGTCTACATGGAAAGTGAAGAAAGAGTGAGAATTGCCAAAGTCCTTAATTTTAAGTCTTCAAGGGACTATCGTGAGTGCTCAATATGAACTACTGGACAGTTTCTCTTGTAAAAGTTGTCTCTAGTCTTCCGTTAAAAAACTTTAGGTGTTCATGAGCTTCCCTCCTCTGGAAAGCTATTCCAGTATTTGTTTAAATAATGTTTAATTATGTTTAAATTAATAAATAATTTATTTTTAAATATAAATTAATATTTTTTTTAATAAATTAATGTTTGATTAGTTAGTTTTCCTAAAATTTCTTTTCAGTGTCTACTTATTTATTATTGCCATGTTTTTAACAATCTCATGTAAAGATAAGTTTCACATAAATATGTGACTGCCAGAGATTTAAGAGGGTAGTTACTTTTTTTAATGCTGCAGACACTTGATAAATCATCCTGATTTTCTAAGGTGTTAGTCAGGAACATCATCCTGTTTTCACTGTAACTATCTACTTTCATGAAAGGGCTTAAAAGGGTTCCCTCGTGCCAGACACCCCATTTGATTTGGTCTGCACAATGCCCCATGGTTTGTATGTTTTGAATGCTTTGATTATGAGTCCCAAGGCATGGTGCCAGTGGCACAAGTGATGCTTGGATGGCTCTAGACCCTTTCCAGTGCTTTTACATTCACCTCACATTATTGAGGCCATGCAGTGTCATGAAAATAAAACCACAAGTCACAGAAATGACACTTCCAAGATGAAGGTAAAGAGCAAGATCTCTAATGTGTAAACAACTATTTTTTTTCTTAAGAAGCATCCTTTTGCTACTTTATTATTTAGTTTTGGAGTTGTTGCAACTCATTGAGCTGTTTTTGTCATTGGATAACTTCTTCAAAGCTCTGTGCAAGCAGTACCACATCTGTAGTGTGCATTGATGTAACAAGTAGAGACTTGGTCCTCTATTTTCACCTGTATTTAAAAGAGATTTTGTCTTTCACAGGAACAGCCAGACACACATAATAATTGAACTTCCAGCAATTATTTACAGTGATATCACTGAACACTTCATATTATAATAAAATAGTTTACATAAACATGATAAAACTATCCCGTATCATGTGCTGTCACTGATTAACACACTTAGTGATTTGGTTATTGCAAAATTTTTGCTGTTCTTGTTGATTGTTTTAGAAGACATTAATACATAGGGATAACTGCAGATTTCTGATTCCTTTACAGCTATTTTAGTATCCTAGCTCAGTATTTCATTTTATTAAAGTGTTTAATAAAAGTTCATGTTGCACCAGTAACTGCATATTGTATGTAGTATCTTAGGATCAGCTTTGAAGAAATATCCCTAGAAATAACCTTCCCTAAAATCTTAAGTATCCCTCACCTCACAATAAACCAGGATTTTTGTCCTTTTTTTTTTTTCCAAAACTGTTTTAAAATACAGTGTGTGACAAGATCATGAGGTCTGGTAGAGTTTGCTCTCCATGGAGGTAATGGGACAGGTTTGATGAAAAATTGCTTTCTCCAGGCCTCACCCTGCCATCGTTTGTCTGGGATGCTTGTTCCCAGGCTGGTGCCTGCCCCATGCTGATACAACAGTCCTTGTCTAAGTGCTCTGACACGGGGTGCCACAGCCCCTGTTTGCACAGGTTGTTCCTCTTCAGATCAAGAATGTTCCAGAGAGAACCGATTTTCCCACCAGTCGGTGAAGGTCTTAGTCACCCATCTAAACAAAAGGAAAGGCAGCATATCGATGTTTTAAGAGAAAACAGTAGGGTTAATCTTCAGATTGGAGACAAGTCCATTTACTAAGATGTTAATTTTGTTTAGGTTCTGTACTTTGATTTGCTGTTCTTGTCTCATTTTCTTTCTTGCCCACTTTTAAGAAGACACTGTGGACTCTTATGTTCAGCTCAATAAATTAAATCAGCATGAGGACTAGCACTCCACAGTACTAGCCTTATGAAAGAGTGACTAAAACCTGGCTTTCCTCCAAAAGCTTAAAATTCTCTTACTGTATCAGAGATATTGGCTCATGCCTGTTACATGCCTACAACACAGGCTGTCTAACTGTCTGTTTCTGTGCTATAAAATGCCACACAGTGGGCATTTAACCCATTGTGGATTAAATTAAGATTTTGCAGGATCTGTCAGGAATAGTAATTTTCAAGCAATACAAATAAATAAATACACACACATGCACAGATGTGCAAACCAGGGGTACCAGGATGGTAGACGTGTTTCTAGCAGTTTGGTTAGTCTGTAATCTGGAGAGGCTGGATTCTTCATCAGACAAGGCTGAGGGCATCAGAGTGGCCTGGGCTGCTTTTGTGTCTAACCTCACTGATTTGTTCTGAACCCTCTCCAGATCAGAGGATGCCATGTGTGTGTTTACTGTGATAGCATCAACACATCTGATAAGAATCCAGACCATCAGCAGGTATTGATTAGCAGAGTTCAAGTCAAGTCACTGATCCTTTAAGGATCCTTTCTTGTAAACCCAGTTATAACTGACCCTTTTTCTCTAAAGCTCTCTCTAGCCCACAGAGCCATATCCGTGGCCTCTATTTCCTTTTTTCCTCCCTTTCTCCCTGAATATCCCCCTCCACACAAACTGCTGCACTTGGAGCATGCCTCTGTTCCTTTCCATGCAAAGTTTAATCTCTTTTTCAACTGTGATCAAGAGCTGTCATCAAAATGATCTCTGCTTTCATGTTGGATTGAGGGTTATGTTTACTGCACTCAATTTAGGCTCAGACAGTGATGTATCAGGGAAAGCTTTGTTAAGTAAGAAGTCCAGCTCGTGTGGTCAGGCCTGTCTACTTAAAGAACAGCAGCGGCTTTCATTTAGACTGTGAAAAACCTGCCCCTCCAAGTTTTTCTCTATGGCAGTAGTCTGTAGACAGGAAAAATCCTTAAACCTAAGAAAGAATAAACCAGGTGTTCACAGAAAGACTTATAAACAATCAGGGAGAAGAGTGCAGGTAGGCTTAAGAGGAATGTAAAATGGAATGTAAAACGTTGACACGAACACAAAAAGCAGCAGAGAAAAAATTTTCATAACTTAGGACTCCAGCTTAAAAAAAGAAAAAAAAATGTATACACACATGAGACAGAAATTTGCCACAGAAACCATCTTGAACTGTGTCATAGTTTGGAATTGGCCCCCCTGAGAGGCTGGGGGGGCTGAGGGGTGATTGGGTGCCAGGGCAGTGTTCTCTGGAGAGCCGATCACTGTCCATGTTGTTCGCTTCTGCTCAAAATCATATATCACAGCACTGGAAGCGGTTGGCATTGCAGTCTTGGTTGTTTTGCTGTTGGTGTCTGCTGTGTGTAGGTGGACAAGGCCAGGGGGTGGCTCGGCTCCCTCTCTTCCCCTCCAGGGGGGAGAGAGGAGCCCTGCGACCCCCCAGCTCAGCCTTTGGCTAAAGTTAGAGTCAGCATTTGGAGTGTGTGCTGTGAAGGAAGAGATTCACCGCACCTGAGGTAAGAGGAGAGAGGTAGGCTTTGCAGCCAAGCCTTCTTCCCCCTCCTTTTTCTGCAGTGAAGCTGTAGAGGGGGGCTTTTTCTTTCCCTCCACTGTAAGTGGAGGAGGGGCTCAGAATTAAAGCTGAGCCAAGAGACTGGGCTGTGGAAGAAGGCCCGGCGCTTGGGAGAAGAGTCCCAGGTGAAACTGGAAATGAGCCAAGAGCTCGAGAGTTGCCTGACAAAGCTGACCGGGGGCAGCTGAGAACTGATGTGGAGGAATGAAGATTCCAGGATGTGGATGCTTGATAAGCTAACTACAGCAGCCTACGAACCGAGATGAGACACCGAGAGGGAGGAATCACCAGCAGCAGAAGAGCAAGGACTCAAAGCTATCTTCTTGGACTTCATGAGGAGGAGAGACTACAACAAACAGCTGCTGGAACTTGGTGAGGAGGGAGTGTTCAGGAGCCCAGAACACCCCCACAGCAAAAGACTGTTACATATCAGCCTTAAAGGCTGCTCCTGGACTAAAGTTAAAGGAGGGGCTTGAAAGGACTGACTGATAGTAATGTAATATATATATATATATATAGTTGCCTTTAGTTTGTATAGTATTAATTTGTGTAAATAAATGTATATACTTCCCCCTTCCCCTACAGAAGCCTCTGGCCTGAAAGTTTCTCTCCGGTGTTAGGATAAATTGTTGAGAAAGGGTGGGGGAAGCCTAAAAATTGGATTTTAGATTTCTAATGTGGCTCAAACTGCCACAAACTGTCATCTCAGAAAGTCAGTATATGAACCCAAAAAGAGAATAAAAACATGAAACGGGAAGACCAAAAATGTGTAAATGTGTCAATTTACCCAACCTCATCTTAATTCTGTTGGTGAAAGTAATGTGCAACTATATCGGGAAACCTTTTATAGCCATGTGTCTTAACAAATTTGTTCTGTATTACAGAGTAAATTCACAAAACAGGAGTTGTAGAGGCTTTTGACACCACTACCAGCCTGGAGCATGAAGAAGTGATGTGAAGATGGCATTTCCTAGAAAAAGCGTGCTGGAGTGGCAGGAAGGTGAGACAATGTGGCTTATTAACTTTTTTTTTTAATTAAATTACACATCTGTGCATTCAATAAGTTGTTTGGTCCAGGGAAAGTTTCTTCCACGAAGCTGGACTACCATCTGACAGTCATATGTCCTTTGCCCAAGCTGAGGCTGTGACACTCAGACTTGATCTGGAGAGCTGACCTGTGTTTGGGAGGACCTAGCAGGGGCAGTCATTGCTCATTCAGAGGAATCACACGGGTGTAAAAGCCTGACTGCAGGGTCCTGTGGCATATGTGGGGCTGGAATTTCCCTGCCTGAGAAGAAAATATCCTCTGATGCACGATACCTGTTCACAGTACCTTGCAAGAGTTTGCTCCCTTTCTCTACATCATTCTGAAAGGGCTTCTCCTGAAAGAAAAATTGTAAGCACTGCTTTTAAGCTCCTCTTTTCTCCACTGTCCTGTACATCCTATCTTATAGCATCTGCTATCACATACCCGCTCTTTCCATGAAAACCATCTCTCACCAGTTATTCTGGAGACAGGCTTTTACCACCTGATAAAAAACCCAAGCCAGCATGTTCCTGCTTTTAGGACTCAAATTAAAGAACAGATTTAATCCATGTGAAAAACGACACACATTTAAATACAGACATTGTAAGACAGCTACTGTTCCTGCTCCAGGAATTTTTCATACTCTGATGACTTCTTAGTCAGCACAGATTGGTTCTTTCCACAACCTGTCTCTTGAGAGCATTAGTGTAGTCCGAGACAGGCTGTTGGACAATCTTTATGTCCTTTCCCATCCAGAAAAGGGCAAATCCACACACAAAGAGCTGTACAGTGCAAAACAGGCCAGAACAGCTCAAAGAAGAGTAACAGGAGGGTATAGGTGCCTAGGAGGGCTGGTTATGCAGATGTGACAAGACACTAAAGCCCCTGCCAGGGAAGACTTTGTACAGGGGAGACTCTCCCCTGAAGCATCTCTCAGGTTAGACAAGTCTCTGAGGGGCTGGGCTCACTCACAGAGGGTACTCATGGAAACCTGAGCTGTGGTCTTATCAGTCTGTAGAAGCTGAAAGGTGTACTTGATGAGCTCCCACATTGCTTCGGATCTGTGGCCTTTTAAGCTGCTGTGACTCTAAAACCATTACTCTAGAGTACTTGAGTCTGTTCCTCCTAGCCCATGGTTTCCAATTATGTTGATGTATAAGAAGAAAATGTAGAAGTCAATTAATCACTTTCATAATAAACTATGAAAAATAAGTTTTAGCTACAAGCTCATTGCCCATCCTCAAGTCTCTTACTTTTCACAGCTTCCTAAATTTGTTAAAAATATGCATGCTTTTAAGAAGACAGAGTATCTGTCAGCTAAACAAGTGGAAGAGCTCTGCTTGATTTTGATGAGATGCTCTGTAGTGACAAACTTGCCCTTTGGACATTTAAGACAGCTGAGTGCCAGGACTGTCTCAAGGAAAAGTGGTAGCAAGAGAAGTAGTAAGTTGTGGCCATGTGTTCAAAGGCAAAGTCATATAAGTGCTCATGCATTTGTGACTCAAATGAACAAGCATGCTTCCACTCTCCATTCCCCTCTCTAACTGAAATTATGTGCATTAGAGTCTGAATTTGTCTCATTTGTCACAGGTGATGAAAACTCAGTAAATTTGGGTTGAAATCTTGACCTCATCACAAACTCTTTTCCTGTTATGACCCTGGGTATGTCTTGTATTTTCACTTTTTCTATCATGATCCTGACCTTTTCGGGACACACGTATGTAAGGGTTTTGCATACCTTGGCCCTGATTTTAGTGTACATACTTCGTACCTTCACCCTGATTTTAGTGTGCACATTAAACTACACTGTCACAAAAATAACAACCATTTTCTGCTTTCTTTCCTGACCTATTAATTTTCTATTTTTTTTTCTTCTTAGACACATAGAACAAAGATTTAGCAGAAAAAAAACACCTTTCAAGCAACAGAAGTAGCTTAATGCATTCAACAATCTGACCCGCTTCCCAAATCAACAACTAAAATAAAATAATAACACTTAAACATGAGTTTTGCTTAGAACAAACTCTCATAGTAAATGCCTTGTTTGTAACAGTAAGAAAATAATTTCCTGACCAGAAGAGGGCATTTGACTTCATGACTTGGACTCGTGGCTGTGGGCTCATCATCTTGAAATAAAAACAAAACCACACCAAAACCTATTCTACATTACTAAAAATTCTTACCATTAGTCGTTACTTCTGTGCAGTACCAGATGTTTAAACCTTTCACTCAAAGATCCCCCTGAAGTCCAGAGGGGCTGAGAATATGACAATGAAGAAAAGAGTCATTGATCGATCCTTCCCTGAATTATCCACTTCCCACTTTCTAGCATCAAGACAAGCAAGAGCTTTACTCAACCAACATTCAAGAAAAAGAGCCACCTGCAAATGGACTTGTTTGTCCCAAGTTGCAGGCAGTTACTTGCTGGTCTGAACTGGCGCAGTTATTCCTCTTTATTTTCTTTGTTGTTAGTTAAAACCTCTGAAACGGTGAGCATACAGGAGTTTTATGTAATCTCAGATCTTAAAGTGGGGGATATTTACACCCTTGTAAAAGGTGCTTATCATCCTCAATCATTACACCAATTAATAACTAGGACAAGACCCCAGCTGTGTGAATGTGGTTTTCCACAGTGTTGACAGTGAGTAGAGGAAAAATACACTCACTGAAAAGTGTGTGCTTTTGGGATCTTAATTTAAAGCAAGAAGTACCAGGCAGGGGAAATACTCTCCTGTAGTTGAAGGGTGAACAGTGTGGATAAATTGCAGAGTTGGGCAAAATAGCTAATAAAAAGAAATACTAGAGTTGCCAAAACTGCACGTTTCATGTTGTCACATTGACTTTCCTGAAGTGTCATCCTTGACACTGAAGTTCCCTACTTTGGTATTTTTTTAAGAAAAAAATCCCTTCCCTTTTAAATGCCAATAAGTATATTGGTATTCCAAGAAATTTGAAACTTGATTTGTTTCCTATGGATGCAAACAAAACACAAAATATTTCTGTTTTAAGTTTTAAGAGTTTAAACATTCCTGTTAAATTAACATTAACTCCAAAGTTTTAATGTTGTCTGCTCACCAGGCATGAACTGGAATTGTCCCAGATAAAATTGCTAACAGTAAAACCAAATAAATCTGCTTCTACTTTACTTAGTTGCATATTTTTCAATTTTAAGTTTTTATGAATGCTTACAACCCAATTGCCATTGACCTCAACAGAGCCTCCAATTTTATGCCATTCTGGTCTTGAATATGCTGGGATGTCCTGCAAGACTAGAACAGAGTCAGGTCAGCAGCAGCTCAGGCAGTGAGAGTTAAAAGTAGCTTAAGCCAAGAGCAGACCCAGGAGACCCCAAAAAGGGAGTGTGAAGGTGTTCATAACGTAAAAGTTTAGGATCAGTTTTCTTGTGAGAGTTTATTTTCCAAATGGGTTTAGGACAATCTGGGTTAGGTGATATCTGAAACAAAGAAAAGGAAGTTATTATTTCAGTGTTTTATAATAGATTCATAGTTTTCTCTTGAGGTTGTTATGCAAGATATGCACATGTGCCTGTGAGAAACAGAAACTAAATGTCAGACACACGTTAACATTGGAAACCAGAATAACAATGAATATACTTGCTTATTAAAGAGATCAACACTTTGGTTTCAGCATGACACAGAGAAGTTCCTAATGCTATGAAGCAAGTTTGCCAAGTGCAGCTGAGTAGGTGGAACTGACAGCTGACACCGTTCAACCTAAAGCAAGACATGCAATTTTGCAAATGAGGAAACCCAATCACAGGAGGTGATGACGGCAGGATACATTAAGTACTCTGTCATGTGGTATTTTCAGCTGGAGCTGGCAAGCCTTCCCCAGAAGAAAGCAGTTGCTCAGTCACCAATTGCCAGAGAACGAGGTGGAGCCACTTGGAGAAACATCTGTGGTTTGCCTCCTGCAAGGAGCCAGTCCATTACTGAAATGGCTTGCTCCTGGCCTAGATTCTGCTACAGCAATGCTGCCTCTGAAAAACTGAGCAGTATGAAAACATATGGTCTGGAAACTTGTGGTGCATCTTTGAACAACAGGAAAGTCTACTCATTAACAGATAAAACAATGTTCTGGTTAGTCAAGACAAACAAAATTTGGGAAGTACTTATTTGCTAGTTATATAGTGCTCCTACATATCATGGATGCTGGCAAAACAGATTCCCCTTACACACCACAGCACTGCTTCAGCCTTTGGCCATCACTTTCATTGTCAAGTATTTAACTTATTTAATGTATGAGTGCAATTAAAATCTACGATAAAGCACTACCAGAGATATCAGCTATACCTTCACATTCCTCAGTGGTTTTAGTATCAGAGCAGAGCATCACTCCTACACTGCCATGCACCTGTGCTATGTTAATGGCCTAAAAGCCCAAGGACAAGATTCAAGACACCATATAAAATAATTATATAAAGCAGCCTCTATCCTAAAATGCCGCCATTTACTAGGCTGATGAGCCACATCATGGAAGAACTAGAAAGAAAACAAAAACAGAAAAGAGGCTTGTCAAAAACATGAATTAGCTTTCATAAAAGCAGCAATACAGAACTTCTTGAAAAAAATCTTTGAAAAACATGATCAAGGACAATGGATGTGATAGAGATATCTAAAATTGTGAGTGACACGGAAAATGATCTCATCATACAGGGGCAGTATTTTTTTCATACATCTTATAGAGGTACCTGGATGTTAGGTAAATTCACTGACCAAAAAAAAAGGAGAAATTTATTGTTGATTTTCATTTCTAAGCTTTTGGGCTTTATGTGCAGTAGCAGGATTTTTGGTCAAAACCTTATGACAGCTGTTCTTGATAGACTGAAGGAGGCTGACCAGACAGTATAAATGAACAGACATACCTCTTTTTCCTTCCTTCAGCTGTCTACATTGTGAAGATGATTTCATTCATGGCTAGGCTTCATGAACGAAGATTTAGGAAGGCCCTATCCACATTTGTTACAGGTACGCCGGTGGCTTATGAGGCCAATACCAGATAGACATGTCCAATTGCAAAAGGCACAGCAGAAAGACTCCTTAGGTGGTATATTCTGCAAGACATGGTTCTTTCTGCGTTGTCTTTTCTCCTTGAGAGTGATCCTGCGGGCGTTCTCAAAGGAGACAGCAGCATTATAGATGGTGTGTCTCCAGACCTCCTGATTGGAGGCCAGAGTAGACCAGTTATGGTGATCAATATGGCCAAGGCCGAGATGTTGTTTCAAGGAGTCCTTGTATCTCCTCTTCGGGGCTCCTCTCATGTGGCAGCCAGTGGCAAGTTCACCATAAAGGAGGATCTTAGGGAGGCGGTGGTCCTTCATCCTGGAGACGTGCCCTGCCCAACGCAGCTGTGTTCTCATCAACATGGCCTCAATACTTGTGACTGCTGCCTGTTCTAGAACAGATGTATTGGTCACATAATCTGACCAGTGGATGTTTAGGATTATTCGGAGGCAGCGTTGATGGAATTGTTCTAGGAGTCGCAGGTGGTGGCGGTAGATGACCCATGATTCGGAACCATACAAGAGAGCAGAGAGCACAATGGCTCTGTAAACACTGATCTTGGTGCTTTTCTTCAAGTGTTTATTACGCCATACTCTTTTGTGGAGTTTTCCAAAAGCACTATATGCCTCTGCTAACCTGTTGTCTATCTCCCCGTCAATCTTACCGTCCGAGGAGATGAGGCTGCCTAGGTAATTAAACTGCTGGACTGATTTGAGCTCTGATTGGCCAATGGTGATGTGGGGATGATGGAAGACTTCCTGAGGTGCAGGTTGATAGAGAACTTCTGTCTTCTTTAAACTGACTTCCAGCCCAAAGAGCTCAGCAGCGTCTGCAAAGCAGGATGTTAAACACTGCAGAGCTGCTTCTGTGTGGGCAACAAGGGCGGAGTCATCAGCATAGAGCAGCTCCCAGACAGGATGGTTTAAGGTCTTGGTGTGGGCCTTCAGTCACCTTAGGTTGAAAAGGCTTCCATCAGTACGATATCGAATGTAGATACCATTCTGATCATCGAGGTCTGCCGTGGCCCTTTGGAGCATCATGCTGAAAAAGATTGTGAATAGGGTTGGTGCAAGAACACAGCCTTGTTTCACACCATTAGTTATTAGAAAGGGCTCAGAAAGTGCATTGCCATATCTGACTTGGCCGTGCTGATCCTCATGGAGTGAGATGATCATTTTAAGGAACTTGGGGGGACAATCTAAACATTCCAAAATCTGCCGTAGACCTTTTCTGCTCACAGTATTGAAAGCCTTGGTGAGATCAACAAAGGTTACATAGAGACCTTTGTTCTGTTCCCTACACTTCTCTTGCAGTTGTCTGAGAACAAATACCATGTCTGTGGTGCTCCTGTTGGTTCTGAAACCACACTGATTTTCAGGTAGAATTCCTTCTGCAGCGGGTATTAATCTGTTCAAGAGTATTCTTGCCAGGATTTTGCCAGCAATGGAGAGCAGAGTAATACCACGGTAATTTGAACAGTCTGATTTAATTCCTTTCTTCTTATACAAAGTGATGATGACTGCATCTCGAAGGTCTGATGGTAGTTTGCCTAGTTTCCAACAGCGCACCACAAACATGTGCAATTTAGCATGGAGTGCAATTTAGCATGTTTCCAGATTTCAGGTGGAATTCCATCAACCCCAGCTGCCTTGCCAATTTTCACCTGCTCTATGGCCTTAAGAGTTTCTCCCAAAGTGGGGACAGTATCAAATTCATACTTCACCGGTTGTTGTGTGATGGACTGAATTGCTGAGTCTTGGACTACACGGTTGGTACTGAAAAGAGTCTGAAAGTGTTCAGACCATCGATTCAAAATTGAGGTCTTATCTGTTAGAAGTGTTTCACCATCAGCACAGAGTAGAGGGCTTTGGACTTGGTACGTAGGCCCATATGCTGTTTTCAGGGCCTCATAGAATCCTTTGTGATCACCCGTATCTGCACATAATTGAGTTTTTTCAGCTAGATCGATCCACCACTTGTTCTGGACATTGTGAAGATGGTAAAGGAAGGAGAAAGCTCACCTTTCAGAAATGCAGAAAGAGTAATTCAGGAATGCTGAAAGAAGTTAAAATGGGCTAGGAAGCACTAGGGAAAATGTTTGGGTTTTCTTTTTTGTTGGATTTTCCTTTACTTTTCCCTAAACTGTTGCCCATTCTCATGAATAACAAATGTGTAGAAAAAATATGTACTCTCTGCAAAGCCCTTCTGTGTTTCTGTATGTTCATACACTTCAACAAAGCATCTCATGGACTATCTAGTCTGAGGGATTTCTGTCTCCCGGGTCTGTAAGGGAAAGTGTCCGGTGCTATGAGTAAACTCTGAAGAGATGAGATTTGTGCTCTCTGTAGCTGACTACCAAGTAGACTACAGTTCCAGTGCTAAGGAGAGTTTTATTGCATCCTCAGAGTGAGTTCAGGGATTGAAAAAAAAGGAGGGATGCACTGTAGAAATTTCATGCTACTTTTTAGGCATTATCTTCCTGATATCTTCCCGAGGTCACCACTCTCTTCTCCCTGAGCTGGTGGGTCCTCTTTATTTTGCACGTAACAGGCTTGCTATTTACAGAGTACAGCATGCCAAGTCCATTTGTTCTCAGTGTTCATAAGTGGTATAAACAGTCATTAACAGCCTCTAAAAAACACAGGTGATTCAGAATAACCTTTTCAGTCAAGGAGGTTCCTACCTCTCCCTCTGTGAGTTATTTTTTTGAATCAATATTTTTCAACTGAAGGTATCTGTCAAGCTGTCAACAATGCTGGACTGAAGTATTTTGGTGGGGCTAGAGTCAAACCACAAATTTCAGTGAAGATCATTCCGAGCACATCAGTAGTTGTGTTCCATCTCTTTTCTCCCAGGAAGACACTTAGATACATTACTGGGACCAAACAGCTGACAGGAAAGACAGTGAAAGTTACATAGAAAGTGTGGATGGAAAAGTTGCACTCTATTTCCAATGAGGAACTCAATAATCCCCTCAGCAGATGTGAGATTTGGAATGTGAGACTCTGACTCTGGTGCACAAATATAATCCAGACTGGCCCTCAAAGGAGGAAGGAGCAAGAAACAAAAGAATTAAAATTCCACAAATATACTGAGTGGCAGATGTATCCACCTCAAAATATATCCCACTGTGGACATTCAATCAAGAAAAAGACACCCAAAATCCCAGAACCTCTGAGAAAAAAAGAAAACAACAACATATATCTGGATCTATTTTACATACTTTGATTATAGCCATGGTACTTTTGGAACTTGACCAGGTCTGTTTGTGATGGAGCTAAACAAGCATTTATGTACTTTTGCAAGTAATTTAACAAAAAGCAAGAGTTTGTAACTGAGAAAGGTCAGGGAGTGTTTTCAAACTGTAGATCATTATTTCCAGAACAGATTACAATTTTCAGCTTTTCTTACTGTATTTCATTCCACTGATGGCTCCTTTTTATTTCTTCCTTAAACATTTAGGCTTCATACAGACTGAACATTTACATGTGTATATGTATGTGTATTAATTTTTAATGTTTAACAGAAGTTCTTATGAGTTATTACTCAATGAAGGTGATGTGCCTTCCAGTATAATCCATTTAACATAGAGTGGATGCATAGTTCTTTTAAAAACTGGATGCACAGTTGTTTTAAAAAGATGCATTAATAATAAATTTGGTGTTCTCCACTTTCTACTGCTAAATCAAGACTTCTAAAACACAAGCATCCGTGAACCTCATGATTGAAAAATTTCTCAGGGCAATAAACTGTAAGACTAATTTATAAAAACCCTTGCTGTTGTACAGTGAGATTGCAGAGTCATGGGCATGCTTGATAACAAATAAGGTAAATAAATATACAATGTCATCTGCCGCGGTCCGAAGAGGGGGATGGGACACGAGGAAGGGTGCAAGCAGAATCCTTTATTCAGATGTGCACACTCTCTTTTTGTTTGCTCGGGAGTGGAACGGGCCAGAACATAGAGACAGACAAGCATAGGGACAAAACAGGATAGGGACACTGGTAAAAGGGGGAGGAGTGGGGGTAAACTCATGGCAAGCCTGGGTTTGTCCAGGCTGTGCACTGTGTAGTGTGAATACAATGAAACCACATAATAACAGCAAAGTCCACACGACAAAGTCCCACCAATTGCTGCACGCTTCTCACCACGCCTGGAACTGTTTCCATCCTGAATCGTGTTCCCTCACATCTCACTCTTTCTTATTTGTTTGAAGCACGGCTAGAAAATATCTGTTTTGATAGTCCTCTTAGTTGCCCATTAGTTTTTTCCCAAAAGTGTTTTAGGTGCTGATGAGAGGATTTTAGTAGTTTTCTCCAAATCCTTCATGAGATGAAGAGGTAGGGTAGGAACCTCCAAAATCTTGTAAGCAAAGGCTATTATTGTTTATAGATGAGCTATAGGATTCAGTGAGTTGACTCATCATTCATTCCCTATCTCCTCAAACCTGGCTGGACAAGTTAGTGAAAACCGAATGGATTGATAGAAGTCTTACGAAAAGTCTTTTTTTTATTTTCCTCTTGCTACAGTTGCAAAATTCATCCAACTTTGACATCAGCTGTGATTTTGGCACACCCATTTATCACCTAGAAATTTTGCAGGAAGACCCTCTTCCATCACAAACCAAACTAACCAAACTGAAACACTTGTGAGACTTTCCAGAGGCCACCAAATACTTTTGCTCCTCAAACTTAACAAAGTCATTAGCTAAAGCTCCTCAGAGAAGACTGATACACAGGAAGGCTGGCAAGAGTTTCTTCTATCACAAGTTTAGTGACTTCAAACCTTTTTTGTATATCCACTTATAAAATGAAGTAATTGCCATTTATAAAACGAATTAAAGAGAGTTTGTACTGACTTTGTAATCCAACCACTTCCCTGCCTTCCTCCCTGGCCACTAACACTCCACAAAAATATATTAAAAAAAAATAAAAAAGGAAAATCTTCCAAGATGTGTCTGTAGTGCTCTGTAATGGAACATGCCTACATATTGTAACACTTATCAGTCTTGATAAAGGATTTTGAATTTTGCATTGCAAAAGCCAAAAATGCCTAGAATGGCTTTCCCTCCCCTGTGCCACTGTGATCTTATTGCCTATTTCTTAAAAACCAGGAAAACGTCTCATTTGCAGACTGTTGTAATTTTCTACTATACACTTCCCTTGATTTTCAATTTAGAAAAGAGCTTTCAGATGCATGACAGAATTTACTCTCAGTAGAAACAACAGACATTTCTACCAATAAGTATGTTAACTTGTTTAACTACCTTTTTGGCACTAGATCTCTAAGGCCCAGCCCATAGAAATTTAAGGCAGTGCTGACTTACCCTAGCTGAACTTTTGGCTCACTGTCTCTTTCTCTTGTTCCAAGCCATTTGTTACCTTTGCACACATTTAAAAGAAAAGTTCAAACTCTTGCACATTCAGTGTTCATGGATAATGCAAGGCCTCTTTTATTTGACACTGTTGGAATTTCAGAAAAACCTACTAACCACTTTTCTCCTTGTAGTCTCTTCAGGAGATAACATATGCAGGGCACTCTACAGATTATAATACATTTTTAGGTAATCCTGTTCTACAATTTGCTCTAGCATCAGAAATATATTTAATCTCACAGAATCTCCCTTCTGCATTTGCAGTTGAAAAATAAAAAGTGTGTGTGGGTTGCTGTTGTTTGATTTTGGCTTTTTTTCCCCCCTTCTTCTTTCTTTCCTTTTTATTCTTCAACTACTGGACTTTTCCAAACCATAGACTGAGCCTCCTTTACCATATGCCATATTCAGAAGGGAGGACTGAAAGAAGCCATTTAAAGGTTTGAGGTTTATAGACTAAGTTCTGGCTATGTCAGAGACATTAAGGTCTCATATCCAGTAGGAATGTGTCACATGAATAAAAGAATAAAAACCCACTCTGCCAACAAAAAACCTGAAGGGCAAACAAGTGTTGCAATAAATAACAAGAAATTTATGACAAATTTAAATTCCCACCTAAAAATTTAATCTAGCTTCAAGATCCCACTGTGTCAGGGCTGTTTAGACACAGGATGAAAGAAATATGCCTTGACCCACAGAATGTTCTTTAGGGATTACACGGGAGTACTGGACACACAGGTGGGATAGATCTTCAGGGATGGAAATAAAAAGCACTTATCATAGGCAAAATCAGTAATCAATCTCATCTCTCTGACAGAGCACTGACAGAGAGGGGGAGAACCATGCTCAGTTTGGCACAGCTGTTGCAAATTCTAGATCTCTTATGGAGCATCTGAAAACCTTCCAGTCTTTTGTCTCTGTCTTTAAAGGTAGGGCAGTTCTCTTGCCACAGTTTAGTTGCTGGGATAGAACTGTGACACAAATTACCAAGGTGGCACAAATCTTTTATTAGCTGACTTTTTTCCAGTGTTTTTTTGTACTAGGTTATATTCCTGCATCACTTTTTGAACAGAGAATATCTGCATAAGAAGATATGCTCCTACCAGTTCAATTAAACAGGTTTACCTGAGTAGCTTGTTCTGCTACTGAAATGCATAAAACTCCAACCATTCTCTTCTCTTCTTTTCTGTGCCTGACAGAAGGCAACATAGTAAAAAAAAAAAATCTTAATTCTTTTTCTACCACACCGTTTTATTCCAGGTCATACTAATTATTCATGGTTTTCAATTCTAAATCTAGTCTAGATCTCAGTAAGAACTGCACCAATACTTGCTAAAATAAAGCCCATGCTTAAGTGATTCCATCATCATGCATTTTTCACATTATGATTTCAGTCTATGAAAAAATGAGATAGAAACAGCAAACAGTGAACGTGGGGTTGAATGAAGGCACATCCATTGAAGGAATGAGGTGAAAAAGAGGAAATAAGCACGGTAAGGATTTATGAGGCAGAAAAGAACATAGAAGCATTACCTTTGAGAGTGTACACATCTCCTGATTGTTGGGCAAGTTACATATGAGTATCCAGTTTCCAACCACTAATAATTTTGTGATGAACAAGACATCTTGCATTAAATGTCAAAGAAACAAGACCTGAATCTGCAGTCAAGCAATACTAAGCAACAGATTTTTGTCAGTGTTGCTCTTCCTATACTTGAATCAACATCCTCGAGATCACTGAGTATAAAGTGACAATAAAAAAAACTTCAATGGACTTTCAATCAGAATAGTAAGATCTGGTCTCTGCCAAAAAATTTAACCTATAATACAGTTTTCTGGTCCAGAGGTTCATCCTACCTTCTGGCGGTGAATAAGAAAACTTTGTGTTTTGCTCACCATATAAGTCTGAGTTTTAATTGCCCAGTTCCCTGCAATGACAACTAATGTCATACCTGTTTCCTGAAAGATGGCAAGATGAAGATCATTTGTCCTTCTAGTTTTGTAAGTGTAGCATATGAGAACACATTTTGGCATGAAAGTGTATACGTACAACAAGAAAATTGCAATCCCACGTGCTTGAGTGTTCAGGGCAGGTATGGAATGTGCAGGGTGTGTTCTTGTGCTCTGATGGCTACATCTATTTTTAATGAGAGCAAAATGTAAATTCTGAAACCAGTAAGGTGTGTGTGAAACAAAAATACATCTAATTACAATCTTGTCCTTCACTTAACCTATTATTTAGCTAGATCTGATGAGACCACACTGATTGTTTTCCTTACTTTCTCTCATCCTAATTTAGTCTTTGACCAGGAATGCGTGTTGTTAACTCAGTTAATTATGTTGGACATTATGTTTACTTGTTCAGTTAAAAGCACAGGAGCTTAAATTGTACTCCTGTATTCAAAAGAGAAAGAACATCAGTGGAGGAATTAAAGTTGCCAGTCAGATGACAGGGTGAAAAAGGAAGAGCCATGGAGGTTATTTAGGGTCCAGAACTTCAGTGGAAATTCTGTGGAATTTCTGAGCACCTACCTCTTAATCTCACCTTGTAGTAGCAAAGAAAGTAAAGGGTTAGTAACGCATTTAGGAGCTACTGTGACAAGACCAGTTTGAATAGGTGGTATTTTCCATGTGTAAGTTGTAGTCCAAATTGCCAAAACACAGTGTGAGGTAAATAACTTATTATCATTCAACAGATAAAAACACACAGACTGAAAGGTACTACATAATTTTATCAAATCTCCCCAGCCAGGCAGTGTCACAGAAATGGAATATCCAAAAACCTTTCTATAGGTACACAATTACTTTTAGAACAGCTGTCAGTCGTTGAATTGAAGAGATCAGAACTAGAGCTGATCAAACAAGCAAAACAAATTAGTTCAGAATTTCCTTCTATTATTTTGGTCAAAAGAACCAGAAACAAAGTGCCTATTTTAATTGAATTTAAAATTCCCCCTCAGGAAAAGTAACTATGTCCAAAGCTGCATGGTCACTACAAAACATTTGATTTTTGGCAAATTCTTTCCAGCTGAATAAAAGACTGAACCAAGAAGAAGACTGACTGTGAAACCAGGAGATTTGAACCAATGACTTCAAAAGACTTCCCAGTTAAAATGGAAAGAAAACAAAAAGAGAAGCAGAAGAAAGTTCTGGCTTAGTATCGTCTTATCTTCTACTATAGTGTGGTTTCCTCTTTTTTTTTTCTATGACTCTGAAAACTTATTTTTTTTTGTCTAAATTTTGTCTTGTTGTCTGAACTTACCATGTAACTTAGCATCTTTTACATTTCTGGTAGTGAAATTTCTCTCAAAATGAAAAAAGCCTTCTGTCACTCTCAAGAGAGAACTGAAAAATAATATAGATAACTTTACATGGACCAAACATAGAAATTAGTATCTTTGGCTAACGAATTCCTTGAAACCATTAACATAGTTATACAAAATATATTTCTCCTTTCTAATGGTCTGGTAGACATATTACTTTGGGAGCCTCTACGCTAATTGCAGTGAAAATTTTGTCATGGGAAATTGAATACCAACTTCCCAAGCTGTTTTCAGCGGAAGTAAGATACTTGGATACTCACTGAATTTGAGTTTTCTCTTGTCGTTCATCAAATACTTTTGTCTTTCCTGTCTCTAATGTTCTGAAGTTACTGTCCTCAGATGTTACAGCTCTCCCACTGCAGCAGATGCTTAACCATGGCTGAGTGTGGGTAACTCCTCAGTGATAACCGTAAAGGCTACACAAGCTAAAGTACATTATCAGTCCTAGGAAGGAAACGAAACTAAGAAGATAGAAACAACTAGTAAAAAGGCTATTTCAGGGAGACATACAAATCCTGTTTATTTTTGCAAAAATACTTTTTTTTTTCACTGAAACTAAGACAAATCTTCTTTCAACACTGTAAGACTTCCACGAGGACAAGTATCTATTTAAAACAACAAAGATGGGAATTTGAAATACCTGTAGCACTGAACATACTGATCTTCTGGACTGTGTCTGCACTGGTATTTAAAGACAATAATTAACTAACTAACTAACTAAATACCACAACAAAAACAATAAAAAAAAACCCCAAAAACAAAGAAACCCAACCCCAAAACAATATTAGATCAGAAAAAGCAGTGACCCCAAAAGAACTATAGCAAAATTAGGTGACCTAGTTTTCATAGGTTAAATTTAAGGTCCAACATAGAATCTTAAATCTCATCAAAAGAAATTTCCATTTAAGCTGCTAGGTCACTTCCACCTTTACAAGCTGCATTGAATAAGGCATTTGAATAAGGATTTTCCCATCTTTGTGAAGAGAGATTAATTCACTGTTTAACATTACAAACAGCAAGTACAATTGAGTACAAGGCTTATGAGTCTAATTTATAATCCAGCACTTCACTCCCACCAAGTCCCACATCACCTTTGTCTGTGGAAGAGTGCTGTTTGTGTTCTCCAGTGGCTTCAGAGATGTTACTGTGTTTGCTGCAGTGCAGAATCCGCATGTTTTCTAAATCAATCATTTCACTTCACAGTTAATGGTTATTACTGACTTAGAAGGGTTGCCTTAATTTCACTATGCAAATTGAGATTATCTGTAGATTAATTAATTTGCTAAATATCCAATTGCAACACCATTTTAAGCATCAACTTGTACTTAATTTTCCATGGGTACAAAATATGACAGAGCACTTGAGGTTGGACTTAAATTGCTATATATTGGGTGAAGTAACACTACATGTTTTCCAAATGTTTCATTGTAATCTCAGGATAAATGAAAAAACCCCAAAACCCCAAACCAAAACAACCAAGTCCCTAAACCCTTAAAGCCTCTATAAGCACATTAATATTTTTGCATAATTGCTTCTCATAGAGATGCACTATGGTTAATAAAGTATGATAATTTACAAGATCTGCAAATTTCCCACCTATGGCCAAAGCCACGCAGGTTTGCATTCTTGACTAATCATAAGTCCATTTTTTCTAGACCTACTCCCACTATTCCTTCATTTCAGGTAAATGTGAATACTAGAAGCTGTTCTTGTTTAGATAGGTGAAAGTATACAGATGCTTATGACTCAGAAATTAGTAATCTGGAAGAGTGAAAACAATAAGAACAAGATATTTATGGAAAAAGTCTCAGATTCAGGATCTCCCATCTCTTTATTCCTCCTGGGGAAAGCAGGTTTGATGAAATTTCCCATTTCTGCCTGTATCTAACCTAAAGCTTTATATATATACCCTTATAAGGGACTTTCAACTTACTGATACAAACAGCATCATATGTCCAAAGTGGAAAAAACTTGGGCTATAAATCTTGAAGATCTGCAAACCTAGAAAGTCTGCAAAACACAGCTAGTAATTCACATCCACACACAACCCTAGTTTAATATCTGATACTGCAATTACTTCTGAATGGACTGCAAGAAAAATTCCAACACTTAATATAATTTATGCATTCTAATATATTTCAGGAACATTACTCTTGATTAGTAAAGATGTAAAAAATATAGAACTTGTACAACCAATACTTTCTAACATGATATTGTAGTATAATGCTTAAAAGGAGTTATCGTATCCTAAACTGATGGATATTGCTGCCAGAAAATCAAAGGCTTTTAACATTATAAATTCTTCTTTCATGTTTGCCCCAAAATTTCCACTTTTTTTTTTTTTTTTGGTTCCCCAACATTTCATCTATATCTATATAGAGATGAATAATCTAGGACAAACTTTGTAATTTCTTTTCTATTATGGTAATTCAGTTTAAAAGGGTCGATTAAAAAGGACAGAAAAAAGTATTTTTTATGGTGCCCCAAGCACCCCCAGCTGAGATTTTCCCCATCCTGAGTCAGGATAGAAGGGGGAAGTTTTACATTTTTTTCTAAAATAATTCAAAACTTCTAAATTCAATACAAATATTACACTAGCAGAATTTTGTTTTAATCACTTGTGAAAATAAGTACAGTTCTCAGAAAAAAAAATTCATTTGTATTTTCAGAAGATCTAGTTCCTTTTTTTTTAAATGAAACATAAATTTGAATCAGTTTGTTGTAGGTAAGTGTTTCCCAGAAAAATTCATGACCCTTTGCTTTTGTAACCAAACACTGTTTTCCTGCCAGATCACAGAATTCCATTTTTGTGATAGTATCTAATCAAGCAGCAAAAGATTTGAATTGGGAAGCATTTTTTTCTTACGCATTTTGCTGTGACCTAGAAAGAAAACATCAGTCTTATGGGTACTACAGTAACATATTTTCTTTCTACTATGATACAGGAAAGGTAGGGAGAAGGAGGAAGCACACAGTCTAATAAATTGAGAACATTCCAGTGAGTGCTAGAATAACTGCAGCAAAAAGGGTCACATTAGATTGTCCAAGATATTATAGAATTCCAGGACAAAAAATGGTCTTGCCTTTTTTTTCTGCTTTCTTTACTAAACTCATTAGTCCCAGAAAATGAAGGGAAACTTTAACATCTCTCTTGAGTATCACTTTCCTCACCTGGAGCTGCTTCAAGACATGAGGACATCAGTAAAGCAGAGACCAGCTCCTGAATTCACTTGATCACCTTCTACCGTCATATTTCTGACAAAACTGAAAACAGAATTTCCTGTTTCAAACTGGTAAGGAACAGGGCTTGAAGTGGGATATGAAGTGAGAAAGGAATGCATTCAATCAGGAACTTCGGCACTGCTGTTTCCCCATTCATCTCAGTTCACATTCTCTGGTTCTCCAAAATGAAGCAGCTAAATAGTATTAGGCAGTGCCTGACCATGCATCAATTTACTTTTTCTCTATCCCCATGATCTTGCTTTCCAGGTTGCCCACCCATTTACATCTTTCTGCTGCATCTATGTTTCCTTTGCTTTCTGTTTTATTGCTATACATTTGACAGCGTTTAGAATCTTAACCAGCAATGATATTGGACATAAAAGGTCCAGTGAGCCACAAGAGACATATCAACTGGTAGATATCAGCCTAATTTAACTGGAATGCTCCCAGATTCACCTCTATGGAGCACCTGACCACATGAATTTAAACTAAGAACATTCAGATACTGACTGACCCTGATACTGATTGTGTAAAACTAACAGTCCAGACAGAGTGGCTTTGGTTTCAGATTTCACAAATTACCCCATCTAGGTCCCACTGTTCTTCATATTAATGATTTGCCTGGCTTTTTACCAAATCAGTGTTTATTTGCAGTAATCTAATATAATGTTAATTGCTTATACATTGAAATCTAGCTGGCATTTTTCCCCTGTAGGGATTTGTCAAGGCAACACCCGTGTGTCGTTTCATCTTCAGTTGTCTGTGTTTAATATGCCAGCTGCTTCCCTATCAGCCAATTCCCGCCCACTCTGCATTCTTGCTTTTCTTTGCTCTCCCTCTCTCTTTTTTTAATTTAGGGATAATTGTGTGGTTGGGTAAGCTCAGAGGGCGATATATTGCCACATCCAAAGACAAGGCAAGAGGGTGGTAGTTTTCGTTTATTATCCGTTCTAGAAGTGGCATGAAGCAGCATAATGCATAAAATAGCACGTTGTGGGGGAGGAAAGGGAGAGTTTTAAGGAAAAAATCTTCATCATTTCAATGAGAGGTCTTGCCAAAAAACCTAGTGGGACTATCTGGGCTCCACAGCTGGAGGGGTGATGAAGGATCCCAATTTATCAAAAGCAGCCTTAATTACAGTAGGACAAATCTTGCAGGAGATATGCCAGCAAATATTGCAAAACTTTAATTAGTTTTTGAACACTTTGATTTCTTTGGATGAAAGGCAGTGTATAGAGATACTGCTATTAAGTACAGTTTGCTCATATCTTACAGAACTGTGGAGCCTAGAATTGGGTTAGAGCCTAGTCTTGGTAAGACTTGATGAACAGTCATATATTCCTAAAGATATCAGTGAATAGAGGAATGACCCCTTGCCCCTAGCACACGCATCAGTGGGAGGTCTGTGACAACCAAATAAATGATCTGATTTGCCCCAAGTACTCTGCCAAGGCAGCGAAAGAATCAACAAGTGTCTTTGTCCTAAATAGTCTTGACTCTCATTGTAACCCCTCAACAGCTGGAGGTCGGACAGAAGGGTTTGTTGCTTTGCTGTTGAATAATCTTTATAACCTTCTAAAGATGACTAACTTTTGTTTTTATTAAAACAAGTCCAACTAAAAATAAAAAACACACCCCCCCACACTTTTTTAAAATTAGTTCATTGTTTTATGAAGCAGAAAAAGTAAAAGTGAAGAGAGATGAAAATCCGTAAGAAGAAGAGCCATGAAACTAGTAAATGCATGTTAGTGTTCAGAAAATAGTGATAGTTTGAAGGCTGAAGATAAGGTAGAGATTCCCCTCGTAGAACTCAGCTCTTGCTTTTTGAAAACCGTGCCCTCATCCAGTCAAAAATCACTACCTATTTGTGGAAAAGTTGTCCTGTGTGAATTGCGATGTATTCAGGAATCCTCAAGTAATGTTTCTCACTTAGCTTTAACTAAGGCAATATTTTCTCTATATGTGACTCTACATAAAGCTTACAAGAGGAAATTGTTAGCAAAAGAAAATTGAAAACAGAAGAGAAACACCTTATCCACATGCCTCTCTACTTTCAACACTGACAACATTTAAATTTAGCTTCACAACATCAAAGAAATGGAGAACAGAACCTTTCAAATTCATGAAATTTGTTCTGAAAAATATCAGAAAATTCAGGTGTTAAACCTATTAAATATGTAACTTTAATTTTAAATTGGAACTTTAAAATGGACTGTCTACTCTGACAATCTTTCCTTCTTTCCAAATATTTTTTAACAGAACACTACAGATTTCTTACTCCACTGGAAGAAAGAGAAGATAGAAGAAGAAAGATACAAGCTCTCTGCCTTCAGCCTATTTTTCTCTAACTTATGACCCATTAAGAAACCAAGTTGCTTAGCCATTCAGAGAGGTGTCAAGAATTATTTGGTTCTGGTAAACACATAGGTACTGTGGTCAAAAAGGTCAAAAAGGCTCTGGGAGATTTGCATCTGTATTAAATCCCAGGGATATTGTATTGTTGAGGGCAAACTTCAAGTACTTTGGATGCCAGGGTGTTTGGTTTTATACCTCTCTTACATAAAACAATAGCCTGTTTACCTTTCCAATATTCTCTGGGACGTTGACATGACCTAGTCCTATTTTCACATTGATATTATTTACTTAGGAGGCCATCAGAAGGTTGGGCTAGCCTTTTGCATTTATACAATGCCCAACACTGTGGGATCTCTGCATACAACTGTATTCAGAAATGACTTGGGTGCAGAAATTGAAGTGATACTGAGTAAGTTTGCAGATGATACAAAACTGGGAGGAGCTGTTGCCTCCCTTAAAGGCAGGGAGGCCCTGAAGAGAGACCTCGACAGATGGGAGGTCTGGGCAATCACCAACCACAGGAAGTTCAACAAGAGGAAGTGCTGGATTCTGCACCTGGAATGGGGCAACCCCAGATGCACGGACAGATTGGGAATGAGAAGCTGGAAAGCAGTGCTGGGAAAGAGACCTGTGGGTTCTGGTCAGTGGCCAGTTGGACATGAGTCAGCAGTGCCCTGGCAGACAGGAGGGCCGACCATGTCCTGGGGGACATCAGGCAAAGCATCATCGGCCGGGCTAGGGAGGGGATTGTCTCGCTCTACTCTGACCTGTGACGGCTTCACCTGGAATATTGGGGTAATTTGGGATGACAGAATATAAAAAAGACACTGAAGTATTACAGAGTGTCCAAAGGAGGGACACAGGATGGTGAAGGGCCTTGAGGGGAAGCTGCGTGAGGAGCAGTTGAGGTCACTTGGTGTGTTCAGTTGGAGGAGACTGAGGGGAGACCTCATTGCCATTACAGCTTCCTCATGAGGGGAACAGGAGGGGCAGGCACTATCTCTGCTCTATGGAGACCAGGGACAGGACCCGAGGGAATGGCCTGAGGTTGTGTCAGTGGAGAGTTAGGTTAGATATCAGGAAAATGTTCTTCCCCCAGAGGGCGGTCGGGCACTGAACAGGCTCCCCAGGGCAGTGGTCACAGCACCAAGGCTGACACAGCTCAAGAGGTGTTTGACAAGGCTCTCAGGCACCTGGTGGGATTTTTGGGCCGTCATTTTGATGATCTTTGTAGTCCCTTCCAACTCAATGTTTTGTGATTCTGTGATTCTGTATGAAAAGTACTTGTAATTGGGCATCAGTGCTTTTAGAGCAAGTTCATTTTTCAGACAAGATGACTTCTTATAACTCATTAATGCAGTACTTTTCCATTATTTTACCAACTGTACTGCAGCTTAGCAATTAGTTTACAGTTGTTTATCTTTGTTCTCAGAAAGAAATAATTCTCTTCAAAGTGTTGTTCTTGCCTGTGGCACGTGACAACAAGAAAACAGTACATGTAATAACTCTCTGGTAACCATCTTTCTCATGATAATTCCAAGAATTTTTTTAACAGAAGCGAAGGTAATTACCATTAATATTGCACCTTCAAGCATCTAGACTAATTAAATTTACAATGCTTTTGATTTTAAATGTTAATTTAGACAGAGAGAAGCTTGGAGAACTGAATGTTTTCCAGCCTTCTAAACTCCTAACTTCACCCCATCACTTACAGTTTCAACATGTCAGAGCTCTCTTTCTCTATCAGTGTGATGTGAAGGGACAGTGCATAAAATGTCCCAGAACAGTCTAGCCCGAAGGAGAACCTAAACCTACATGCTGCAATGCAGTAGGTTAGACTGTAGCTTCAAAGAGAAAATGCTTACCCTGGAGGAATAAAGCAAAATTGGACTTGGGTGAGCCTCAAAGGAACTGCAAGCTCATAAGACATTGCTTATGTTTGGATTTGAAATTGGAATGGACTCTGGTGGCTCAGATCCTCACCACAGACTGTGAATGGTACCAGCAACAGAGAAGAGAGGCTTGAGGAAAGAAGGCAGAAAGGGGAATCAAATTTTTCCAGAACTTAATGTGCATGATAATATGATTGTAAACCTATTTACATTTAATTTGTTATTTATTTTTCTAATTTAACAAAATCTCTCTCCTGCCTTTTTATATGTCCTCTTGATTTATAAATTTTAGCAGTTACTTTCTCCCGGTCATTCTCACACATCCTAATTCCTCCTTAAATTTCACTTTAAACTATTTACTACTTGGGAGGTCCCAGATCCCTGAAGGAAATGAGGGCTGCCCAAAGACTGGAGTATTCTTTCCTTCTTCCACTGACAGACTAGTGAGAACAAAAGCTGAAAACTTGTTTTCCATCATTGTTACTTATTCCCCCAAGGACATTACCCGAACAGTGCAAGGCAGAACACCAGGCGACAAATCATCTGCTGGCAAGAAAGTCTGTCTCACAATTTTGACCTAGTCTGGAAATCTTTTGTGGGTGGTGGTGCTCAGTGAAAGCTCCAGGCACAAGAAGCTTGTGATCCTTGCCCCTCTGCACCTGTCTGGGCTACTTATTTGAGACTTAGATGTTTATCACTACACACACACACACAAATAAAAACAAAACCAAAAACCAATTAAAATTTCTTATGAAGCTCTTAAAATAGTTTTTTTACTCAGCTGGACAGTTTCTCTCAGTGTTTCCTTAGTGGTCCATTTAATTTATGAAATTTTGGAAAAATCAGTTCTTTCAGTACAGACTGAATTGTAACAGCAAATCATGCTACCAAACTGCAACCAAACTTTTATCCTGAAGTTGAATTAGCCCTCACAAAAACCTCTAAGAAAACTGACAGTAAAAATAGATGTAACAGGATGAGCATGTCTATCCAGCGACTCTTACAAGATCAGCAGAACCAATGTTTTTATAAAATTGGTTTTTTGGGATAATTTTTCTAAAATTCAGTTACCCCTTTGAAACAAAAACTGCAGTCATAACAATACAAATGACAACAGTATCTTTGAAGGGATAAAATACCATAAGCTGGGCCCAAGTAGTGAGCACCTTCAGAGCTTACTGGCATGAGAATGCCAGTGAAGGGTAGACATTTGGACTGGATTGAAGTAAAAGAACCTGTAGCAGCTCAAATGAGAGCCCGCAGTTCAGTTGACAGTTATTTTGAACTGGTGAAAACATTGTTTGTGTAATTTCAAGCCACGTCACTGAGCAGGAAAGTCATGGTCTCTAGTTCTTAGGTGATTAAAGACTGACTCCCATCACTGGGTCAGTCAGCAGTTTTATTTTTTCCTCTCAGAATGCTTTTGTTGCTACACCCTTGCCTGAGCTTTGTAAAGCCAGCAGTGGAAGATGTAAAGCTCTGCCAGCAGAGAGTGATTCTTCTTTCTGTGTGCATTTCTATCTGAAGAAAAAGTATCTCTCTTCTGCTGGACTCTCATACACTTCTCTTTCTACATTAGGTAATGTCATTACAGCTTTCTCTTACCTTGCATTTTGTAATGCAAAGATGGTCCTGAACAGCTTTTTCCTCTCACTCCTCAACAAGTACATATAAAATACTGCCTAAAGTCTCCTTTTTTGAGATTTACTTATATTAACTCTAGCTTTGGGTTTGGGTTTCCACTTGACTTAGTGGATCCTAGTTTCCATCAACATCTCTTTCAAGCTACCTCTGCCTTTCCATTCATATGGCACTCCCATTTTATATTTTGGGATAAAAGGTCTTCATTTATTCTATGAGGAGGAAAAATTATAAATAACCCCCTGATAAGAATCATGTACCGATGATCAGAATTCTGGAACTGAAGGACCATACACCTTCTATATTTAAATAATCTTTGCCATATGAACAACCACATCATAGGCAGGTGATTTCTCCATGTCACCTGTGTAGTGGTTTGAACCAGGTTTTCCCCCTGAAGCTAAGAAAGTGGTAAAACCCCAGGGGGTGGTGACCCCTGGAAATTTTGAAGTTTTGTCCAGTCTGCGCTCCTGTGAAATGTAAACATACCACAAGCAAATGGAAGAGAAGGTTAGTTGTAGTTTGGTGTTGAAGAAGTGGCCATGTTGTAGGAGCCACGAGGAGAAACAGCAGCAGGCCCACTGGAGGCTGGGCTCCCCCAGCCCCCAGCGGAGGCTGCGGGGACCTGGAACAGCATAAAGCTGGGCTAGGTGCCTGCAGCTGAGAGCTGAGAAAGTTTTCTCCACTGTGAGTGAGCAGAGACAGAGCAGCAGAAGCACTGTCCAGAAGCGATGGTAGAGAGCCAAAAAGATAAGAACGCAGCAGAGGTGGCTTGCAGCCAGGCAAGCAGACACAGAGATGTCTAATGAAGAGAGAGAGAGCCGAGAGAGCAGCAGGGAGAGAGGAAGCTGGGGTAAGAACTGGAATAAGACCCCATACCCCTCTGAGACCTCTGAGAAAGGAGGGAGATGGACTCCTATTAAGGAGAGGAGCCTTGGAGTGCTGCAGCACCAGAGAGAGCAAAGGAGCTAAGAAGCTCAGTTGTCCTGAGAGCTCAGCCAGGACAGTGTGTAGGAGGTTGACCTTGGAGCCCTCCCTTGCTGCAAGCTACAAAGAAGCTCACAGCCATCTTGAGGCAGGGCACAGAAGCTCTGCAAGGGACTTGAGTCCCCCTGAAGATACCAGACTGTCACGAAGACCCCCTGTGCTTCGTGATATGACCGTGGTGGAACGACCTTTGTCTGGGGTGACGTAGCCCACGGAAGACCCCCTTGCCTGTGTCGAGGGACCAAGAGGGGCTTGGAGGCCTCCCTTGTGAGTGCTGGCAGAGATCCAGCTCCAACTGCTGCATGGAAGACAGAGAACCTGCTGCCTTAGAAGATACTGCTGCTCAGAGACTAGAAGGGATCTGTCCTTCTTCCCCCCTGGACTTCTGTTTGGAGGGGAGAAGAGATCTGATCCATTGTAAATACTTATGTCATGGTAGAGATAGTTGAGATCGTGTGTATAATGTATTATAATATTTATTTATTTGTACAGTCATTGTAATATATATTCCCTTTCCCCCATTCTGAGTCTCGTGTTTTGTCTGGAAAAAATCATCCCACATTAGGTTGAGATGTGGGAGGGGGCTTAGGACTAGGGAATTAGATTTTTGAGGCTCTCAAACCACGACAACTTGTATCACCTGGGGAACAAGGAGCTGGTGACATGTCTTGCAGCAATCTTTGTAAACCCAAGTGAGGAAGGGTTTCATATATTCTCTAAAGGCCACAAGAAAGTTGTTAAATTATTTGAATCAGATTGAAACAAGAGTCTGCTTTTTCCAGTACTATTGGAAGATAGTGGCTACTGAAGATGGTCAAGAACAGGAGCTGAAAGGGTGTGAGAAGGTGCAAGAACAGGGCATAACACTGGGATTCTTCCCGGCCTGGGAATACTCTGCTTAAAAGGTACATCCATCATTTGCACAGGGTATAACTGCTGTCTAAATATTTTGTAACACATCTAGGTAGTGATAATTAATTTTTACCCTATTATAGGAAAAGAAAACTGGTGTCAAAAAAATAAAGAATCTTATGGATGTATCATTATTCACGCCTTATTACAAAGGCCCCATTCCAGTCCCCTCTGAATTTATTCAGATTACCGAAAGGTTTCATTTTCCTCATGAAAAGAAAGCCACTAGGCCAATATACTTAGAAGTCAACCGACTGCTCAATTAGAAGTAAAAAAATTCATGCCTTTCTTCAGGAAAATATGTCTTCCATGGGGTTGGTAGTGGAAGGTGGTGTGTTAAATAACTCCATCATGATCCAGGAAAAGGGAGTGCACTCCTGTGTGTGACTGCTTCTGTAGAGCTGGATGCACAAACCACACACAGAGTTGAAGTTCCTCAGTACTCAGTTTGTACAGTGTAACATCAGTGGAAAGGGACTTGGGGCAAAATAGTGCTTCATGGAAAATTCCTTCCCCCTGTTCTTATTCTGGTACTAGTGTGACGAGGCAGGAATCACATTTGTAGGCAAAACTGGGAACAAATCTGTATCCAAGCCATATAAACATTTATTAACTTTCGAGGATCACCTATTTTCAGATTTAAGCTCACTACTGAAGCTCAGCTATCTTTGGCTAATTAAGGATTTTCAGTTAATTTAGCTTGGGTTAAATTTAAGGTTTAAGGAATAAACGGAATGTACAATACAGACAAGTCATAATTAAATGTTGCCAAAACTTCAGATGGGATTAATCTTTAATTTGAGTCAGCAATACTGAATTAATAGGAGGCCTGTGAACACTCTCTAAACTTTTGAACCTCCTTCTGCTTCCAAATGGTTCCCCAAACACACCACATGCATTCAAACTTATCCTAAAGTCAGGGAGTGAAAATCAGCCCAGGATATGTGCTGTATCCTCTTCTCCAGTAAGTTTTTAATGCCCAGAAAAGAAGGCAGATATTGGAAATTGGTGTCACATTCAATCACTGCATGGTCAGAACATTCCAGCATGTGGGGAACACAGAGGGAAAATGGAATCAGAACACTTTAAACTGGGCCATAAGCAACTTGGAGAGGAACAGCTTCTCTCTGTGGTTTGGTCCTGTGAAACTGAAGTGGAGCTGTAAGTATCCCCATGAATTCTTAATATTTTAAAACTACTAATAGAAAAGTAGGAACTTAATCAACCATAAAAAGACAATCTTTTTCCTCAAGAAGGCAACTCCTGCAAATAAATCTGAAGGTAGTCAGCAGATATATTGCAGTTCTATCAAGTGTTCTTGATATTTATGTGTCAAAAGTTATCATCACAGTCTCTATTCATAGCTAAAAGCTGTCTTTCTCAGAGGGACCAGAAAATCTCTGCTTGTAATTTATTTCTCTTTGAAGCTCATAATTCTTTGGGAAATTTGGTGCAAAATAAATTCTCTGTCTCAAAATTTCCAATACTTCAGAGCAATTCCTTGTTAAAAAGTTCCCTCTCAGTTTCAGAGGACACCAAAACTGTCTGTTTCAGGGAATTGAATTGGTCAAGTCCCAAGTCAGTGTTAAACAATACTACTTATTAACAAGAGTATTCCAGTCGATTTCAGGAAATACTAATCTTTTGCAAACCCATAAGACGGTATTGTAAGGTAACTCTACAAGGATTTCGCACAATGGCCTTTGCCTGTATTTCTTGGACTTCTCTATTTATCTTGTAAACAAAATTACTTCTTAAAGCAGCATCAATAGAATTAAGTAAATAATTACAAATCTCTAGCGCTGTCATTAATAGCTTATGTCTTCTCTCTATAATATTTTTCCCTTTCTTTTTAATAACATTGTAAATTTCAGACCCTTTGTCTCCAGTATCTCTGAAGCCTCCATTTGCCTAATCCAGTTATGGGAAAATAATATTGAAAACCTTGGATTTGTTTGAATAAAAACAGATTCTGGCAAAAATTCCAACTTGAGGACTAATGAGCTAAGAACTTAGCTGAGGACCTCCCTGCTAGGTAGAGCTGGTGCTGTCCTATAAACAACTGAAAGGTAAGTTTACACACCCTGTGCTCCATCCTGCCTGCAATTAGGCAGAATGGAGGTACAGAAAATACCATCCTCTTGTGCTGTGGAAATACAAGGAGATGACAGAGCTAAAATCAATCGCAGTGGAAAGTCAAAAAGAGAAAAAAAAGGCTTTGTGTCATACAGCCATTACTGCAATGAACAGAAGCCAAGGCTGAAATGAAGTGGTTCCTTTACAGAAGAAAGTCAGACCTAAAACCACTGAGGAATGAGCTGGGAAAGTCCAAAGTTGTGTCTTCAGTAGTGTCAGAAAGCAGTGAGTTGGGCCAAGCATCTTACATCAAGTTATTTTACAGCATCCTGCCTATCTCTCTATTTCTGCACTGTTTTCACATGAGTGTTACTGAATGAACTTTCAGTATTTCGGCTCATCTTAATTTGGCAGCCTAGACTCAAAGTCAGCAATAGATAACTCACCCTGCATTTTGGGATAACTTAGTTGCATGGTTAATTCTATTTGTGCAGAGAATGGATTTCCAAAGTCCTCCTGAGATCTAGGGTTTTAAAGCAGCAGTTTCAACTTCTGTGAGTTTATCACAGGCCTCTGTAGGTTTGTTTGTTCTCCCCCAGGCCTCAGCTGCCTATTTAAAACAGGAAAATCTTAACTTCCACTTTGAAGGAAATGTCATTAACTTCTGCAGCTCCATTTTTCATTATTATGGATTCCCATAAGTCTTCTGCCTAGGACTTCATAGGCTTGTCGATGCTGAGAGTGAAAGCTTGGCTCCAGAGGTTGGAGAGCTGTGACCTTAGGCTATATGATTTAACACTGCTATTAATTTTTGAAAGGCAGAGACATCTATTTCTTTATTTCTTTGCAATGGATTATTCCTTCATCACTTATCCACCAGTTAGCTAAGCTAGAAAGAAAGCACAAAAGAATATACAAATGTTACATCATTACAGCATTAAATGTCATTAAGTTCTTAATTACGTCAAATAATTAAAGTTCTCTTGTTGTTCTCCTGTACTTTTCATCAATAAATCTCAAAATACTTTACAAAGGAGGTCAGTTTCATTATCTTCTCTTTGATGGAGGGGAAAATGAAGGCTTAGGGAGGGGAAATTTCTCATCACAAGGCCAGCGGCAGGGTCTGGATTTGAAATGCAGCATTTGAATGTTGCAGTCCCTGGTAAAGATCACAAGGGTTAATCAGATTTTGTGGGTTGCCCAGAGAAGTTGTGGATGTCCCATTCAATGGAAGTGTTCAAGGCCAGGCTGGATGGAGCTCTGAGCAACCCGGTCTAGTGGAAGGTACCCCTGCCGTGACAGGGGGTGGAACGAGATGGTGCCTAAGGTCTCATTCAACCTAAACCACTCCATGATTAGTAATATGGTTCCAAAATTGTATAGCAAGCACAAAGATATACAGACATATATATGTATAGAATATCTGAGGACACTGAAATTTGATCACTCCTTTTTGTTTCTTCTGCATTTTTTATTAAAGCAAACTGGCTGGATCTTTGCAGAATTGAACTAACAAACTGACATGTAGGAAAAGTAGGTTGAAATTCCATTTTCTTTACTGGTTTCTGGTTAATCCACAAAAAAATTATTTAAAAGAATAATTTCCCTTCTTGGGAAATTGGGCCTGAACTAATCGTCACTTCTCTAAAAAAATTTTAGAGATCCCCTAAAAAAAAAAAAAGGAGCCAAATGAATGCCGGGAAATGCTCTTGAAGCTTGTTTCAGTTGAAAATATAACAAGATCTATTTACAACTCTGAAGATATAAGGAAAACAAAGCTGCAAAACGTTAAATAAGCTCCTTTAAGTGAGCCAAGAAATGGCTGCTATATCCTGTCTGTATTTTTGCTTTGTAAATCCTTTTCTTGCAGATATGTCTGCATCCGAAATTTCCACTAGAGCTGATATCACACTATATAGAAAGCCACAGCTCCTATAGGCTAAAGTTGTAATATACATCTTACAGGAGGAAATATATTTATGAATCCATTCATGGAATTCTGACACATTTTTTGGACACTTTGCTAAGAGGAGCAGTAGTTTTCCTTCCATTCTTCCGGTCTCCTGCTCTACTTGCAAAAGGTCTTTATGATCAGGATTGTTTCATTTAAACTTGTAGGATAAACATCTCAAGCAGGATTTGGTCCTCATAAAATGAAAGTGGCTTCACTGTTGGTAACAGCAGATGAGACACCTGGAGAATTCACAGTATGCCTTGTAAGGTACAGAAGGGCAAGATTATAAGAAACAAGGCAGAGCAGAACAAGAAAACTTGGTATTTTCCATAGATATTGACACACATTAATGCATCTACTGCTTTAATCCTTCAGAGATGTGTCTATATGCAAAATTCCCCTCCTTTACATACATAGAAATGGAAAGGCATGAAGAGTGTTTGTAACTGTTCTTTCAGTGCAGACGTTCAGCTGCAGCAGCATAAACTCATTCTGAAGTCCTGGAGGTCCAGTAAAGACTGAGGTACAAAAGGAGAGTATTCCAGATATGCCAGTTCCCATCTGCTCAGAGGAAACCTTAGAGGATACATGTGGCTTTTCCTATGACAATTTTTTATTTTGGTTGTACTCACCCGCAGTAAGATTGTGCTTTCTCTTAACCCTTCTCACACAGCTCCTGTAGAGAGGCTGGAGCCTGTAGTTCCTTCCAGTAGCAGCTACTGCTGAAAACACACAAAGGGAAAATGTTTGTTTTTTATTTTTCAGAATTCATCCTTGCTTTTAGGCAAATACAGAGTTCACAGCGCCAGGGACAAAGCTCTGCTAGGACTTTCTGTCAGAGCTAAGAATAACTATTCTTCAGCTGTAAATTAAATAAACATTGGACTATCAGAAATGAGCTTTTCCCTTGCTGGAAGGCAAATGTGCCAATTTCTGCAAGGATCTACGAGAGCATGTGGCTCCTCTCTGAGTCTCATGAAAACATCCATGCTCCAATGAAAAACATGGAACCTGCAACATATGTAACTGAAAACTCATCAGCAATAGCATTTTTTATTGCTCTTAGATCCTTCGTCGGGACTTTGTAATTAATATAACAGTCTATTTTGCACAAAAGCCAGGAAAAGGGAATTCTGCTGATTGTTTTGATCTCGTTGAAATGGATTGCTTTGCCAGTAGAGGATGAGGGTTCTCTGTGCCAAGCTTTTAAATCAAATACCTGTCTTATGTTGCCTCCACAGCGGGCAAGGCATTGTGAAGTAAAACTTGAATGACAGAATCGCTTGCAGAGTTGCAGTACAAAAATAATTGGAAGATGCCATTGTCCAAGAGAGGAAAAATTTTGATACAGTGACATGTAAAAACATCCAGAGAGATAACAATTTTGGCAAGTTGTTACAATTCAGCAGCAAAGCCATACTTCAGAGCTTTACCTTTCTCTAAAGAGATTTCTATTGCTTGAAAGATATGGACAATGCACACAATGAAATATTGACTATTGATTTTGATTCAGAGGTAAGTCCAGGCAAAGAAAAAAAAAGGGTGTTTTTCTAAGTGCTGTTTCTATTTAAAGCAATATTTTAATCCAAGTTTTGATTTCTGCCTGAAGAATAGTGAAAGCTACAAGCAAATACAGTCTGTTCTATTTGGTCTGATAGGGACCTAAACAGTAAAGAGGAGGCTGAAAGTTAATTTCCTGTCAATTTCCGGTTACACTCAATTTTCTTATTATTATTTAAAACATTTGCCTGGTTTGATAAAATATTTTAGATAGAGGGAGCAAATCACTGTCAAACTAACTGTATATATCATAATTTTTGAATACTGTCTCTTGCTGTGTAATTCATGTCTTTATGATTCATATATGTCCTGCTGTTTTCCTAATTGAATATGAGATATATATCCAGATTATATCTTACACAATCAATCACGAATCAAAAATCAAAAATATAGATAGTATTTTGCCTTTGTTTTGAAAAGTCATATGATAGTCAGGTCTAGGAAACTGAGAATGAGCCTTAAGAACATCCCCTGGAACCCAAGTATCGGGAATATATGTAAAAACTAATACATTTTTAACACTTCTATTCATGCACACAAATAGAATACTCCTTCTGCAGTGACACCTCTGCTTGCTTGCATGGATACATATTCTTTTCACCATTTTGTGAAAATACTGTAACATTAGCAGGCATTTTTTAAAGAGTTGATGGTCAAACGGAACATAATTTATCTCTGAAATACATATCTCCTGTTCATTATATTTTTCTGCATGCCAAAACACTTAGAAATGTGCTCTCAAATTTTTTTAAATCATCATTACACTTGAATGAAATTCTAAATGCATTGCAAAAAAAGAGAAAATTATATATGTGTGATGCAAATGAAGTAAACATGGTCTGAAAATCTGCAATCTTCAGAAAACATCTGTGGTTGACACAATACAAAAGCATGGAAGAGAAGGGAGAATGCCTAAATATATACAATAAAATCTGGGAGATCGATTTTGGGTATCCATGTGGATAGTAATGTATGGCCATAGTGCTGTCCCTATTTCAGTTACCCAGGATCAGAAAGGGGAAGAAAAATTGCCAGTGTCATAAGATGAAGATAAAATACAAATATTCTTACATATTTTTAAAATTATTTTTTAGATAAGTCTTCTCTCTACTTTTCTTTTTCATTGCATATATTGGACAAGCAGGAACAAAACACTGGCAATAAAAAAAGGAAAGACCTTAAATGTGGCACAAATTATATATTTATTCCTATCACTCTGCAGTTGAAAAGCATATTGAAACCATTTGGGGATTTAAACAAAAAAAAATAACTCTGAAAGTCAGCATGAAAAATCCACCCACAGACCACACTACTAGTGACATTGCAGTTGGATATATACATTGGTAAATTTAGACTTTCTGGATATATATGCAAACAAAAGCTCTTGCATGGTAGCCAGAATCTGGTATTAAAAAAACTCCATTTTCTTAAAAAAGCCTGAGAATTCCAAACTTTAATTCCAGAGATGTAGCGCGATAAAAGGGAAACATTAGGCAAATCTGGGTTTCAGCTAATGGCTTACTTTAGTATTTCTGTTACTTTAAACTCTGTTTCATGTGTGCTTGGAAGGATGTTTTGATTTGTTCTTGGCTGTGTCCTTCCATGCTGTCTCAGCCAGGGCTAAAGCTGAACTGCATCCCTGTTCTGATGACTGTGAAACAGGACACACAGAACCTTAAAATATCAGCCTTCAGTGGAAAGCCCTATAAATGCATGGAGAAAATGAAAGTATCAAAATTCTTATTCTGGGATGTGAAAATATATGTTACAGATTTTTGGAAAAAAAATCAAACAAACACAGTTTTTGAAATTGTGTTTCAAGTTCCCAGGTACATATGCTTAGGATCAAATCTTTTGATAAAAACAAAACCAAACCAACAACAAAAAGCCCACAACCAAAACAACACCACCACCACCACAAAACCAAACAGAAAAAAACGCAACACCCCCCCTCCCCCCCCAAATCCTGGAAACCTGGTGCATCCTATTTTATTCTTTGCTGGGGTAGCCTAAGCAGAAACAGAGGCAGATCATTTCCTGACTGTGTTTACAGCAGGAGTGCACAGCAGCCCCAGAGATGCTTGGGTCCCATGACACTGTGGGTTGAGCACATGGGATTTGGGAGACAGTCACGACAGATAAACAAGAAAGAAAGAAGGGGACAAGAAGTAAATTAAATTCTTCATTCCAACTAACATATCTAGTTGGAAGTCCATACCTGCCGAGTCAAACTTTGACACCTTGTCTTTGGGATCACACTGCACCCACACTTCATCAAATCAAGAGGACGGGAAAGGAAATTCTCCTCAACCTGACCCGAGACAGAATAACTGCAAAATTGGAATCAGGTAGGATTGCAAAAGAAAGTTGGTCACAAGGGTTGTGTTTGTTGCAAATGCTACTTTCAGTGAGTAACTAAACTAACTTCAGGTGTGAACTTTCTTCTGCTGAAGTTGAAGACAAAGCTTCCATCAGATGGCATGGAACAGAAGTAGACTCTGGGGGCCAAATTCAGCACACCTGTGAAGTAGATGGTAATGCAGTTTGACAGGACGTAGTTCACATGATCAAAGTCTCACTGTGCTTTCCTTGTGAGAGTCAGAAGGAGACCTAGAGTCATCCAAAGAAAAAAAGGAGCTAAGTGTAATGGAAGCAATATATGTCAAATTTTATTTATGCAAAAAAGTTCCTGAAAATACTTTTTCCTTTTTTTTTTTTTTTTTGCCCTGCCCCAATGCCCTTATCTGATATTAGGGAAGGTTAACATCTAATGGTTACTTAATCCATTTTTAGGACTCTTCATATTTTTCTGTATAAATATAATCATCTCTGGTTTTAATGAATAATAGTTTTCTACTGATTTTACAATTGTAACAATTTAATATTGTTTTAATTCTCTAAACACTTTAAGATGTGGAAGTATACATGTGGAATTCAGAAGGCTAAAAACTTAGAGACTATCTAAGAAATAAAATCTCATCTCATTCTCAAGTAAAACAGTTCTAATGCACATTGGAACATGAATACAGTTAAACAGAAGTTGTGAGTCTCTGAGAGAAGCCAATTTTCATTTTTAATTTTTACACATGAAACTGAAAGGATTTGAAAGGGCTATTTTTCCTCTTCCTTTAGGAAGACTTAAAAAAAAAGATAAACATTTTGTCAAGTAGCTATCTAAGTTGTGGACTATACCACCTCATCTGAGTAGGCAATATTTTACTACATATCTTACATACTCTGAAAAAACTTCACAGCAATGACTCAGAAATCTCCCCTGTAGATAACTAAAAGCTTCTGCATGATCTTATTCAAGTCCTCTTTTCCTGAACAGATGGTGGATGTCTTCAGGAGAGACACTTGAAAAGCCAAAAAATTCCAAACGAGTACGAATTATTTTATTATTTTAAAAATCAAGAAAAGGTAAAATTTCATTAGAAAGCAAGCACAGGAATTTACAAAGGTAATCTGAGACTGCTCGCAAATGTTCAGAAAGTAAACACAGAAGCTGAGTGTTCATAATGGACCAAAAAAAAAGATAAATATCTATTCAAATTAAAAAGCCCAAAGTCTTTCTCTCCTTCTGTCTCTCTCCTTACTTATTCTCATGAGAGGAAAGACGTATTCTAAAATTTTTAATTATCCCAATAAAAGCAGGATGGTTGTTATTAATAGTTATTTATTATTAATAATTATTAGTTATTAGTATCATCAAACACCTCCAAAACATTGATAATTCTGGGCTGTGTGGGCTTTATGCTGTTGCTACACTCCCACAGATTATGCGCACTTACTCTAAAAGCTTTCAAGGGATTGAAGAATCCACCACTGAAGCTTAATAACTTTGGTTAATTTGGTTTGATTTTGGTTTTTGGTTTTGGTTGGTGTTTTGTTTTTGTTGTTTTTTTTTTTTTCTAATATGGCAAAGTGAGTTATAAACCCCTGAAAGTTGACCTATTGACATTCAGTTTATGGCTAGGAACTGACATTTTAGAGGAACATACATATGCTCAAGAATAAAGTCAAGGTGACCATTTGTTTCACTGCTTGGGCCTCAGGCAATTCTCTTAAGTCACCAATATATTGGTGTGATGATCTTGAACAACTACCCTCATTCTCTGCCTCCTTTCCACATCACATTCATCACTCCCTTTTGTTACCTTTGAACAATGAGAATTTTGAAGTAAGTCTCTGCCTCACATGAAAGAGTCTGGTTGCTCTTACAGTGCTATTACTTAAATAAAAAAATGAAAAATATGACAACAGCCACTCAAACAATGGTAAGTCCACATGGATTAGTAAAAAAAAATCTATTCAATTTCAGGCTATGAGTGGTCACAACCTATTCTTCTTCCAAGAGACCTCCACTCCTGGATCCCATCTTGCAATTTTCAGATAAAATTTACACATGTGAAGACAACAAATGACAACTGCTTGAGAAAAGGACTATTATATTTTGGGGTTTTCTCTTCCGAAAGAGAATTCAGTTTCTCTCAATGCTTACTTCCTAAATTAAATGAAGTCTCTGAAATTTTTCTAAGTAATTCAGGCCTGAAAATGTTGATGATAACATTTCATGAAACAGTTATGTGCTGCTATAAGCACTATGTTGGTCATGAAGGATTAAATAAATGCTGTTCTCTTTGGACTTAGAAAGGATGCAAAGCAATCAACAGCAGGTGAACATGGGCCCAGATGTGCTCAAGTGGCCAAGAAGGCCAGTGGCATCTTGGCTTGTGTCAGTAATAGTGTGGCCAGTAGGACCAGGGAGGTGACAGTTCCCTGTACTGGGCACTGAAAAGGGCCCACCCTAGATTTTGGGTTCAATTTTTTAGCCCTCCTTGACAAGAGAAACATTGAGGGGCTGGAGCATATCCAGAGAAGAGAATGGAGCTGCGGAAGGGTCTGGAGCACCAGGAGCGGCTGAGGGAGCTGGGGTGGCTCAACCTGGAGAAAAGGAGGCTCGGGGGGGACCTTCTTGCTCTCTGCTACTCCCTGAGAGGAGGGTGGAACCAGATAGGGGTCAGGCTGTGCTCCCAAGGAACAAGGGAGAGGACAAGAGGACATGGCCTCAAGCTGTGTCAGTGGAGGTTTAGGGTGGACATCAAGAAGAATTTCCTCGTGGAAAGGGTTGTTACATATTGGAATCAGATATCTAGGAGATAGTGGAGTCCCTATCCCTGGACGTGCCCAAGAAATGACTGGACATGGCACTCAGTTCTCTGGTCTGGTTGACAAGGTGGTATCTGGTCAAAGGTTGGACTCAATGTTCTCAGAGGTCTTTTCCAACCTAATTGATTCTGTGATTCTGTAATAAGAAATTCTGTAATAAAAAACCCCAAACAAAACATTAGGCTTATATAATGAAAGCATTTATCGTTGAATTTGGGAATAGAAAAACCCATTTCTCTGCAGGGACCATGTCTACAATTAATAGCAGGAGGAAAAAACCTCTCTCCTGCTTGCCTGTCCACTCTTACCTGTGCTATCACCTAGTCTGGGCTTCAGGAGATGTTCTGGCTCTCACTGTCACAGGTAGGCTTCTTTCTGCACCAGCTGTACCTTTGCTGGCAGCTGACATCACCAGAGGGTGTGACACTTCAGACCACCTGCAAGAAAAGGCTCAACAATGCTCAATAACTGAGTTTTATTGGGAAATGAAGACATAAGCAACCTCTTAGAACTTCCTGTATGGCTTTAGTCCTTAAATCTTGCCAAGACACAAAGCATAGCAGTAAGTTAATACACTTAGCAAGACTGTGGGGTCAGACCTTCAGGAATGAGTTCCTGCATCAGCCCCAGTGGAGTCTGAGGGCTGGTGCAGTTGCTCTGTGGAAGGGTAAAGTTCAGGGCCACTGGCAGGGGGACGTGAAGGAAGTGTAACAGCAAAAGAAACTGGAGAGGGAATTTCTTTTGGCAGAACTGCCCAGTGGAAGGTTTGGCAAGGAGAACAGGGAGAGCGCCTGCAGGGAGTAGATGCAGGGAACATTCTGGGGCCTGCAGTGACCACAGGAGGTGAAGAGTGTGGTTTTAGTGACTCATCCAAATCACAGCCTCTTCAGTGTGCCCTATGCACCAGGGTGCTGACTCAGTCTTGACTCAGAGGGAGAGGAAATGCCTTCATGAGTCACCACCACCAAATATTTTCCTCCAAGTTTCCAGAACAGCACATGCCATGTGAGTACCTGCTCCTCTCCTGGGAAATCTGATATCAGACCTCAGCTTGAACGGCACATATATTTGGAAGTGACTTTTCCCTCAAGTAACCTTACTCAGTAAAGTATTCTCTCTGGACATATGGCTGGGTTAAAACTCCATATAAGATCTTCCTGTTACATAGAAAATATCCCTGTTTCACTTTATTATAAAAGTAGTCTATTCTCAATTAAAGGTGTAGGATGAAAAATTGCTTTTTTATAGAAAAAATACAAGATCTGTACTGAACTCCATAAGAATGATGGTAAGAATATGGTTCTGTTGATATTGCCATCCATTCAGAATAATATTTTTGAGATATCATTTATAGAACTGTTACTATGGCACTGAAATACTCAAAAAAGTTCTGCTAGAGGTAACTATGATTTTTCTATCTGTACTTACAAACGATTGTATTTCATCACATCTGAGAGACAATTATTACCTCTCAAAAATAACATTCTTGCAGATTGTCCATAAATTTTATCTGGTAATTTGCAAAGGAATTTATATGCAGGCAATTTGGGTTGTGTGCATACACATGGAGAGACCCATATAAATATACATACACTCACGATCCAAATTTTTGTATAAATATATATATATATGCAATATGAATAAAGAAGTGAATATAGAAGCAAATTTACTGTTACTTAAGAAACTGTTAATCTATAACAAATAACATTTGCACTAAAGGAGGCTAAACACCTACATACAAAATCAGTATAAAGCTCAGAGAGAGAGTGTTTATGTAACTATAAGTGTGAAGTTCAAAGAAGGAGAAAAGAGCCAAACTGGCATATAATTCAAAGTACCTAAGCTCATTCATTTAGTTATGCCAAAGCAAGACTTAGTATTATGGGGAGTTATAACTGGAAAGGACTAACCCGTGGAAGGTAATTGTAATTTATGAATATCTTGAATTAAACTTACTACCTTTGTGTTACATAAATTTAGGTTGTACAGGTAACAGTTTCAGGAGAAAAAAAACTTCTTAATTTTGAGGCTGAAAGAATGTGGAAGTTATTAATTGAAGTACTGTGGTAAGAATGAAGAAAAGGATACCCCAAACAAGCCCCATGTAAGCATGAAAGAAAAAAATAAGGATTCAGTCCCTCAGTAGGTCCTCAGAAAAATAGACAAAGTCAATATACGTGAGGAAACTGCCATAACTGCACAAAGCTTCCTGTGTTTTCACACTGACAAACAATTGCGAGCTCTTGACCCACGGCTGTTTTGAATCAACCTCAGACTTTTCTTCCCTCCCAGGCAAAGAACATATGAATAAGTGCAGATAAAACCTGAGGACTGAAAGCCATAACTTATCATGCAGTTCACATGATAGAGCAGAAAATACCCCAAAAATTGGCATCTCCACTTTTCTTCACTCTAACTGATAGACAAGTGGTTAAACACATGTTACATTATAGCTACTGGGCAGTGACAAAGCCTGCTTCCTCCTCCCTGGGGATGGTCCAGCAGCCCTCACAAGCCAAAGCCGCTTTCATGGGCTGTTTCCAAGAGAAATCAGGTGCCATAGGAAGTGACTGCGGCAATGGGAGTCTCCCTTCCCTCTGAATCAGTGCTGGAGCTGTCAGGCACCTCACAGTGGGACCTACCACAGAAGAGGATAAATCATTTGTGGTCAATTAGCAAGCATGTGCCTTTTCCAGCCTACACCTCTGGCTTGGCTCCAGGAACAATCATTTTTACACCTTGTGCCTTGCCTAAAGAGTTGATGCATTTTCTGTCTCGTTTCTCTGTCCTGAAGCCTTCACTGCCCTGGGACTCTAGCCACAGAAGTAAATGCACGAGTTTAGTCATGATTTATGCTAGAAACACATATCCTGCTGTAAACAGTACCAACATGAGAAATAGAGAGATGTTCCAAAATACAAGCAGTGCTCTCTATTATTCCACAGTTATTATTGTAGGAAAGCAGATAGGAATAGATTTTCTTTTCAAGATAGTGCTGAGTGAAGAAGACATTTTTGAAGTAGTGCAACACTAATGCCTTGTGGATGGAGAGAAGCAAAGGAATCTCAGAAATAAAGCACTGGCCCTGAGCTTTGGTGCCCACTGCAGATGTGTCACAGAAAATGCAAGGGTCTTCAGCAGGTCATTTATTCATTGAATGCTTCAGAGCTCCGAAATTGTAAAACATAGCAGATGGAAAAGTGGAAAAGCTACAAGAGATCTTTTAAAGAAACATCAGGGTTTTATGAAGAAAGTAGTAGGCATGGATGTAATAAGGTTAATAATGGATTATTAATCCATAGTAATGGATGTAATAAGTCTCCACTGTTGCAATATGATGGTTTTCTTGGAGTAAGTCAGATTGATGAATATTTAGCATTCACGTGTGAATTTTATCTAAGACAGTGCATATAGAGGAGACAAGAGCTGTACTTCGCTCAAATTTTCTCATCCAAACAAGGGGCCAAAGCCCTTAAAGACTACCAGCTATGTGTGATGCACAGTCTTTGCATGAACAAGGTGTGCTTTCTTGGTCATTCATTATAGGAAGATGCTCTGGCCAAACAGAGATTAACACTAAACCCTTTGGGGCTGTAGTGACTGGGATTCAGTAAATATTCTTATGCTCAGGATCATAAGCAAGGACACACTTAAACAACTTAGGGGCTACCCAAGTAATAGTTTAAAGATAGACTACCATCTAAGTTTGAGTGTAGCTTCAGAGTGCCATAAAGAAATAGTGGGACAAAAGTCTGGTTAATTTTTGCTTGTACAAATATCACATGCTTTCAAACTCAGTAAGTGATTTTTATCGCTAGGTTTGGAAAGTTGTCTTCAACTTGCCTTAAAAAAGCTGTTTTTCCTAAATGAGTGTAATAATAATGACAATAATAAAACAATTTACTGTTAAATAATAATTCTGATCCTAGTCTATAAAAGCACTAAACTACTTCATTAATTCCCAAATATCAAAAGTATTCTTGTTTCAGGCTACACTCTGAACTGTTGCATGCTATTTTAGTGATAGTAATATTAATAGTATTAATTGTAATTAATTAGTAGTAAGCAATAGTAATTTAGTAATATTTTGTATCTTTAAAGTGTGACTTAAGCCTCACAGCAAACACCTTGCAGTTCACTATACTACACAGAATCTGTGCATAAATAGCCCACCATTTTTACCATCTCATAATCAAAGTCAGATCAGTATTAGATAAAAGAAAGAAGTCACTAAAAAGTGTCACAGTAAAAAAATAAAACTTTATAATACAAATTCAAGCAATTTATCTCTCTAGGGAAACCTTGAAAGTGGTCCCTGCTACTAGTGGAAAACTTTCCTCTCCTTTAGAGCCCTTGCCAGTGTGGCTGGGATGACAGCCAGTTGCATGCAAGTGTCTCTGTATCTGTGCCTCAACTAATCCATAATCCTTCTAACCTGAGGGAACTGACACCTGATCCATCCTGAGTTCAGGCTTGTGAGCAGGGCATAGGAAGTCTACAACTCCTGAAACCACATTGCTGCTGAGAAAAGAAATTGATCTGCCGGTATCCCCCAGTACCTCTGGGGGAGGCAGAGGAAAATGAGAAGAAAAATTAGGAAAGGGTGGTCGTGGAGCTACATTTTGCTTGAAGAAGAAAACCTTTCCTGGAATGTGCAGCTACAGATAGTCTATAAATAGTGACCCAGTTTCCTTTCATACCTTCTTAGAAACTCAAGTCTTCATGCCACTAGTTTAATTCCTCCCTCCAAGAATTCTCCTTATCAAGCTACATCTTACAACCACTTGGATTCCTTGCCCTGTTTTGAAGGCCTTTCCAGATCTCCACTATTTGGGTGGTTAGAAAATTTCTCCTAATTTCCAGTCTAAACTTATACATGACCAATTTGCAGCTATTTGATGTGGTGCCAGTATTAGTTTAAGGTAATTTTCCCCCTGTCTTGATGTTCAGCCATCTTGAACATAGTTATACAAAGCTACCATACTGCCTTTTTTTAGCAGGCTGAAACAAGGCACACTTTCTAATTTGTTCTCTACTGCACTTCTATTATCATCCAAGTAACCCTTCCTGACATTCTTTGCAGTTCAAGTACACAATCTTCCTCAAAGATCCAGGACCTGTGTCTTATATAAGAAAATGAATGTTCTACTTTTGTGCTGGTATCTCAGTCCATGTATCCTTGCTGCAATTAGGTTTTTTCTTCAATGGGATGAAATAAGCAGTGCAGATCAGTAAAGTTATTGACACGGATCACTTTCTGGTTTATACCAAATAGCAAGACTCCATTTTATAGAGCCCAATTATAGAAAATTAATTGCATGACTTTGCACTCTTTAGACTACTCAATGTAGGCTTCAGGTAAAGATTTTACCTAATCTTTTATTTTATGATCGTCTAGTCTTGCATTGGGAATGCCTACCAAGTCCTTACTTTCACAATTGGTATAAAGAAAAATGTTTGTAGACAAATAGTCACTTTCATTTTATTTGATAAGAACAACAACTTCCAGTCTCTCAAAGTAAAAGATCCATTGTCTTCGGTTAGAAAAACCAGCAGCATTTCTGCCAGCTTAGGTCTGTCACATAAGTGCCAAGGAAAAATATAGAAAAAACCCCAAACCCTACGACTTCCAAGGTATTTGTGTGCTGTAACACCTGAGGAGGAAAGACAAGGGAAGAAAGCATTAAAGGACAGACATTTCTGAAAACTAGACTGTGATATAAATTCTGAGGAAACTTTGCAGCTTAGTCATCTAATGTTCTCTGTGAAATCTTCAGTTCATCACAAGCTGCCTTTTATGCTCAAATTGGTGGTAAAGTTCAGTTTCACCATCAATAGATGTTACTGGTAAGTGTAGCTCTTATCTTGCATGGATCACATTCCTGCCACAGGTAGCAGTCAGAGTGTAAGGTTTGAGCATGGGCTTCAGAAATGCGAGATCTCTGAAATGTGCATCAGTAAGCAGTAGGAAAAAGGAATAACCTTTGAAATGTTAACAATTTATTTGAGATGGACTTCTCTGTTGCTGACATTATCTTCATCTCCATTCTCCTCAATTCAGCCACATGCTAATTCTCTAAATATTTTTGTTGTGGGTTTTGTTTTTTTTTTAAATTTCTTCTAACAAGTTGTCAATACTAAATCCTATTCCGTGAAAGTGTTTGCCAGAAAATTTCACAAATTCTCAGAAAAAATTGAATAGGAACCTTAGTTCACTGGGTTGAACAAGGCATGCCTGGAAGTGAGAAATAGCTGTGTTTCCTGGAAGAACAATTATGACAATGAATTATAACATTTTTCTGTTTTCAAAATAAAAATCAGTTTTGTCATTGCTTAGGAAGATCTGGGTGATTAGAAAGAATATAAAAAATTTCAGGGTACCACAACAGCATTTTAGATTCAAAAATATAAGGCACCTTTTGCTTTCCACTTGTGCATTTTGATTTGTCTGACCTTCTTTAACTTTTGAGTTTCTACAGAGGTAAATATATTTTAGTAAAAAATTTACCTGAAAAAATACTCTGGGTATAAGCTCTAGAATATGTTCTCCACTCCCCAGCCACTCCCTAGAAATGTGAGATACCTGTAGGCTGCAGATGCACAGTGAGAGGCACACAAATCAATTTTGGGCTCCTTTCTCTCAGTACCTTACTAAGCACAGGATCAGCACCAAGTGACAGAGGCATTTTTCCATGCAGCAGCATCCAACCTTATAGGTTTGACAGCTAACTAAGCATTTGTGTGGAGCACCGAGATCTGGCAGCATGAACATGCCACAAAGCTGCCAACTCATCTTCTAACCTGTAGTACACAGAGCAGCTCAACCAGATGAAAATTAAACATATATATGATCATCAAGTGAAAACTGATCACAGTGATTTAGGGACAAATCTACCAAGTCAGCTTTTAAGTAGAGTTTGTTCTGCTGTATTCAATGACACTGCTGACAACTTGACAGCAACTTTTACACTGAGGAGTTCTTCCCGCTAAGATGGGAAGGACAAAAGGGACAAGTGGCTCGTCTTGTGGTATTTCATCTTTCCTTGAGGCCTCTTTTTTGTTGGTTTTTGCCTGTCATTCTTGATAACATAATAATAGGCAACCCAAGATATGAAGCAGGGATTTAGTCAAATTTGTGTCTTCCAGTAGAAATTATTACACAAAATACATTTTCTGGCCTTTATGTTTGTCATAAACAAACCATGACAATGTTGCTTATAAATTGCCTCTAAGGGTCAGTATGTCCTTTAGACCAGGGTTTGCACAAGGGAGATATTAGAATGATGACTTGTGATCCTGATAAACAAAGACGAAAAGCAAATTCTGCAGAGATTTCCCCCCTTCTGAGAGTTTTGTGGAGATTTGTTTGCTGTTAGGTGTCTGTAGCTGTAGGCGTTGGACTAAATAATATTCCTTTCAATTGGGATCTCTAGAATAGCTGCAAATGCTGTTTGGCACATACACTGAAAACATAGAACAAGGGAAATTTATTGAATTAAATTCTGTCTTTTTCCCCTCTAGGAAATAACTTGGCTTACACCTAGTGAATAAAATAAGAGCATGCAACAAGATTAGGTAGAAAGAGAGGGCGACATTTTGTTCTTAAGAACAGGCTAAAAGACATGAATGCAAGTGAACAGAAACCACAACAAGGACAACAAGAATACAAGACTGAAATCAAATACTTGTAAATCTACTAAAATTAAAACATTGTGAAATAAACCTGATGGACATTTTCTTTTTGTCAGTTTCCGCTCAGCTACACCTCCAGGAGGTTGCCACTACCTTCCACCATTTCCATTGAGATCCCTGTGACTGACAGGCATTTTGATCAATAATTTATATATTAATTCATCCTTTAATTTATGGGACAGAATAGTAATTGTGGATAAGAGCTGCATGTACACCAATGCACGCAGTATGGGAAACAAACAAGAGGAGCTGGAAGCCATAGTGCAGCAGGAAAACTATGACATAGATGGTGTCACAGAAACGTGGTGGGATGACTCACACGAATGGAGTGCTGCTATGGGGGGCTATAAGCTCTTCAGAAAGGACAGGCAGGGAAGGAGAGGTGGAGGGGTGGCTTTATATGTTAGAGAGTCTCTTGACTCTGTTGAAGTTGAGGTCAGCAGTGACAAGGTTGAGTGCCTGTGGACCAGAATCAGGGGGAAGGCCAACAAGGCTGACATCCTTGTGGGTGTCTGTTACAGACTGCCCAACCAGAATGATGAAGGAGATGAATTATTCTACAAGCAGCTGGCAGATGTCTCAAAATCTCCAGCCCTTGTGCTTATGGGTGACTTTAACCTACTGGATATCTGCTGGGAGCTTCATACTGCAGAGAAGAGGCAGTCAAGGAGGTTCCTGGAGTGTATAGAGGATAATTTCCTTCATCAACTGGTAAATGAGCCTACCAGGGGTAAGGCTCTGCTAGACCTACTGTTTACAAACAGAGAGGGGCTGGTGGATGATGTAGTGGTTGGAGGCCGCCTGGGGCATAGTGACCACGAAATAACAGAATTTTCAATCCTCAGGGATGTAAGGAGAGTCATCATTAAAACCTCTACTCTGGACTTCCGGAGGGCAGATTTTGGCCTATTCAAAAAATTAATTCAGGGCATACCCTGGGAAACAACCCTTAAAGGCAAGGGGGTCCAGGAGGGATGGACATGCTTCAAGCAGGCAATTTTGAGTGCACAGGAACAGGCTATACCAGTGTGCTGAAAGGCAAGCCGGCGGGAAGACGGCTGGCTTGGTTAAATAGGGAGGTTCTGAAAGAAATCAGGGATAAAAAGAAAGTTTACAGACTGTGGAAAAAAGGGCTGGCTACTTATGAAGAATTTACGAAGAGAGCTAGGTCATGCAGGAAAAAAATTAGGGAAAGAAAAGTGGAATTTGAAGTTAATTTGGCTAATTCAGTTAGGGATAACAAAAAGTCCTTTTATAAATACATTAAAAGCAAAAGGAGGGGCAAGGAAAACCTCAGTTCTCTGTTGGACTTGGAGGGAAATATAGTTAACAAAGATGAGGAGAAGGCTGAGGTACTTAACACTACTTTGCCTCAGTTTTTAGCAGTAAGACAGGTGGCCCTCAGGACAACTGGCCTCTAGAGCAGATAGACAGAGACAGAGAGCTAAATAGCCCTCCTGTATTCCAGGAGGATGTAGTTAGCGAATTACTGAGTCAGCTGGATCCTAACAAGTCTATGGGACCAGACGGGATCCATCCCAGGGTGATGAGGGAGCTGGCAGAAGAGCTTGCCAAACCACTCTCCATCATCTTCCAACAGTCCTGGCTCTCTGGGACGGTCCCAGATGATTGGAGGTTGGTGAATGTCACCCCAATCCACAAAAAAGGCTGCAAGCAGGACCCTGGCAACTACAGGCCTGTCAGCCTGACCTCAGTGCCTGGCAGGGTTATGGAGCAGATCATCCTAAGTGCAATCACACAGCACCTTCAGGATGGACAAGGGATTAGACCCAGCCAGGATGGGTTTAGGAGGGGCAGGTCCTGTCTGACCAATGTGATCTCTTTTTACGATCAGGTGACCCACCTGCTGGATGAGGGGAAGGCTGTGGATGTGGTCTATCTGGACTTCAGCAAGGCCTTTGACACTGTCTCCCATAATATACTCCTGGAAAAGCTGGCAGCCCATGGCTTGGACAAGTGTATCCTCTCCTGGATTAGGAGCTGGCTGGAGGGTCGGGCCCAGAGAGTGCTGGTGAATGGAGCTGCATCCAGCTGGCAGCCGGTCACTAGTGGTGTCCCCAGGGGTCTGTGTTGGGTCCAGTCCTGTTTAACATCTTTATTGATGATTTAGATGAGGGGATTGAGTCTATCATCAGCAAATTTGCTGATGACACCAAATTGGGAG
>NW_021939718.1:9002662-9045247 GCF_001715985.3 Manacus vitellinus | reverse complement strand
GAGGTCTTTTCCAACCCAATCGATTCTATGATTCTATGATTCTATGATTCTATGATTCTATGATTCTATGATTCTAAACTGAGAGAGTTAAACATTTTAATTTTTTTATGAGATGCTCTCTTTCTGTGGATAATATGTACTGTAAAATAGCTTCAGAACAGCTGAACTTCACTGATTATACCACTCACAGTCAAGACAAGTAAAGATTCTCTTTATCACACAGAAGAAAAGCTGATGGTATACAAAATGTAGCTTTCACATGCTGTTGCTGCTAAGTCTATAATACCTCCTGCTACACAACACCATTAATTGTGCTGTTATTCTTTTAAGAGGGAGAGAACAAAATGCAAAGGCAGCAAGTAATTTGCTTGGAGCTAAATACAAAATCAGAACCAAAGCAAGGCTACTCTTTTTCACTCTCTCTTCCTAATGCTCATTCAGTTTACAGCACCTTCAAAACACTGTCAAACCTAGGAAGGTAAATGAAATGTTCACTTGGCCAGGAACAAATCGCCAACACCCACAAGGACTGAGAGAACTGGGTTGAAATCCAAACTTGCATAATTCACTGGAAGCTAACAACTACCCACCCTTACCAGTTGTGTCCCTTTCTGCTCCTGCCTGTTTTCATCGTCTATTTTAACAGCTGGAGAAGACAATCAGTTTCCTGGAGACTCCAGGAAAACACTGGGCCAGAGACAGGGTAGTCTACTGAGAGAGGCACTTTCTGAGCCTGATGTCAGTTGCCTGCTTCTGATTTCAGGGGCAATGAGTCTCTCCCAACCTCTGTACTGAGCATCCAGTGAGGAAATTTCTGTCTCTGCAGAACTAGTTCATGGCTCCCCCAGGTTATTTCATTATCTGAACATCAGAGTAAAGAGTCCTGACAAAGTGTTTGGTCCTAGCTCCATAATTAGGTGGGGGAGTAGAGAAAAGCATCAGTGCTGTGCAATTAGTGGAAACCACTGCCTACAGGTAGCATGTTAGTCCATTCACTCTGGTATTGAGTCTTAAATTTTATTGATATGACAGATTTAGTCACAGGGGAGCACTATTTACATAATTATGTTAACAGAGGACCATAAGACTCTTTTCATAGAGGTATTTCATATGTTTTTATATAGTCAGGAACACTGAATTTGAGCTTTTTTTTTCTTTCATGTGCAACAGTAATAATGAATGGATTTTATGCTATGACTTCATTACAAGACTCCACAAGGAGTTTCCATGAGTACAGCAATCTCTAAATAATCTGTTACCTTTTGAACAGATTGAATCTGGTGTTTTTCTACTGTAATTCATTACTTTTATTATCTTTACTTGTCTTTTATACAGTGTACTAATTTAAAGACTTTAGTACTCAAGATCACTGCGTACTGTCAGGAGAGGTTCTATTTGTACTGTCTGTCAGTGTTTAAATCTGAGTTTTGTTTTTACTGTTGCACAATACTTCAGTTATTGTACCTGACACAGCTGCATCTTAGTTGAAGAAGGTGTTGCAATCCCTTTTCAGCTCCACTTTAATAGCAGTAGGACACTCCTCTGTAAGAGCTGAGTTGCTTATGCATAGTTGGCCATCTGCCTAAGGCAAGTCATAAGATTTCTATTTTAAAATATTTTCTTTGCTTTCTTTTCTATTCAAGGTGGTTTTAAGGATTGTATCCTTGCTTTCTCAAACCTTTCATATCCCCTAGTTTTAGAGTAGTCAATGAATCTTCTTGATTTTTCTCCCTCTTCTCTTCTACCAGCCTTTTGTCAAGGCTACATAGGAGAAATAGGTCAACTGCTTGTGATCCCTTTGGGATTTATGGAAGAGAATGCTCAAGACCCAGCACAGTACTAGGTAATATGGTCAGTCTGACTGCTCTTCTCACATGATGATTGTTAAAATGCTCCTCTGGGACTAGTGAAAAAGTCTGCAGAGAGCAATGATAGATAGTTAGATCTTAAAGAAAGCATCTTATTCATCTCCATTAGTCAAATATTCACTGTGTAACCTCCCTGAAAATTAGAATGTTTTGTTCACTATATTATTTTAAAATGCATATATTTGTATAATTATAATTTGTATAACAAATTATATCTCTGTATATATATATACACACATATATATTAATTTTTTGTCTTAGGAAGATAAATTAGGCACAGTCATAGCACCTCTGTAGTCTATATTTAATATCTTCCATCCTTAAATTTGCACCATTTCATCATATACATTCAATGTGCTGCTTTATAAAATAGAAGAGGTAATACTCAATAATTTTTTGCATTACTGAAGAGACATGTCACTTCTCTTTTCATGTGCCTTGAAATATAGTAGCAATTGAGTTGCTGCTTCCAATTCTACTCTTCATCTATTCATAATATCATGTTTAAGTAGATCCTCCTCTTCCCTGCTGCTTCCTTTTTTTGACATGTGCTGCCCCAGGGAAAAAGACATTTGCTCATCACGATGTGTCAATTGTCTTGTTGACAGCTATTTTCTCTTGAGCAATATGTATTTATAGATATAATATAGATTTAATAAGAAGAGTATGCTTTCAAGTTCCAACAAACTTCAGAAGTTTATTGGAGTTACCTTTAATGACAGGGAACACATCATAATTCTTTGGAGAATTGCTCAGTCTTTCTATAAGAGAAGTCAAAACTTACTGTACAACTAGTGGTTTTAGAGGAATGAGGAAAGACCACACTGTATAACAACTTGTGAAACACTGAATGAAGCCATCTTACACCCATCAAAATACCTGTCTGTTCCAAAGCGCTGGTTGTTGGGACCAAATAGTGCCAGATCTCCCACCTGAAAGTCAGTGAACAGGGAGAGGGGGACTTCAGTGCCAATGAACAGCAGCTAACTTAATTAAAATCTTTCTATCAGAACTTCTTTCTCTGATGGAAAATCAGAGTTAAACTGAACATAATTTTTTCAAGGGAAAATCTCTCCAATTTAAAATTAAGGGTGAAAAATAATCTTGGAATTTTTTCAGCCCCAAATGAAAAGTTTCAATTGTTTTGGGCTTGTTGTTCCTCCTTTTCAGTTTTTCATCTTGTTTATTTAGAAGACATAATTTTTTTGCCAAAAGGTTAATACTGTGCAATGACAAAATTCCCTGTGGAAAAGCCCCGTCTTCTGGATTGTTATACATATGTGTTCTTTCTCCGTTTGCCATTCCCTCTGCCTCAGAACTTTTAGTTTCTGAATCCTTGTCAACCCCCCAAGAATTTCCTGTGGAATCATAAGCTCTAGCACACTGAGTTCCTTTAAAAACAGTGCACTTAATTTGATTGACTTCAGGTGGGAACAGAGCGCTCCTGGAATCTGATTTTTGATCCACTTATCTGATTTTTGATCCACTGCAAAAGTAGCCTATGGATCCCACATCTCTGTGGGTTTCATGTGCATCTGTCAGTCAGCTTCATCTCTGTCAGTTCTGGGCAGTACTTGTTTAACATTTTAGGGACTTGAACTCATATGAAGAATCTCTCACATGCAGGGGGTCAAATAGGGAGAGTGTAGAAGTTTTCTCGATGTGCTGGGACCATCTGGACTGCCTACAAGGTAAACCTGAGCTGGATAGGGTTGCTGTCCCTATCTGACATGAGCACCTGTGCCACCAGTTGAACAGAAGAAATTAAAACAAAAAGGGCTCCAGCTAATCTATTTGCAACTCTGTCCTTCAGATTGAAGAGAAACCACCTCCAACCTCGCTGTAAATCCATTTCTAAGGAAAGAGATTATGGCAAATCCTTCCACTTATCTGAGAGCCCTAAAAGAAACCAAGAGCTTTTACAAGCTATGATGAAACAAGTCTCATCATGATGCAGATCTGGAGGTTTCTAGATTATCCTATGCTTGTACTGGAGAGGAATTAGGCAGTGAGCACTTAGTCAGCATGTTTGCTTGGACTCCATAGGAGACTTGTCATGACAAGACAAGGCATTATCGGCCATTATTAGTGAAATGACATTGCCTTCCATCCTTGGGTGAGTTTCTTTTGCTAACTCCTCCTTTTTGAGTATTCTTACTAACAGAATTTCATTTACAGCAAGCATAATCACACACAGGGGAGGGCCAGATCCTCCACAGGTTTAATTTGGATTAGTGTCACTGAACTTAGTGGAGTTTCTCCAAATACCAAGCATCAGCAGCTGAAATAGCAACAAAAAAGAATTTGTAGAGTTGTTGATGGGTTTCCCTGCAAAATGCAAACCAGTGCTTTTGTCTTCCTTTGTTTTCTCTCTTGTTTCTAGACTGAAAGTGACAGGAAGTGTCTTCTTAATTTATTTAATGAAATCAGCAGTGGGCTTTCATTGTGAGTGGTAAAGCATTTCAGAAGTGTAATTCTTCTACTTTCTATAAACCCTAATGAAGTCTCTGAAAGCTATTTCCCATCTCCCTTTCCAGTTGCTAATATTAATGAAGGTAGTGAAAACTCATCGATCATTTGGTCCTCTGTAAACATCATAAGCCTATTTTTGAATAACTTACACAGCAACTTAAAAACTGTCTAAAGTTTCCCTAATCACCTGCCAGTAAGGGAAGTGAGTGATGTATGGTATGGGCCAACCCCAAATTCTTGTGACATGGAGGAGCCTCCATGCCCCACGTATTCCAGGCACAGCCAAGTGATGTGTGGACTCTTTTACTTGGTGACGTTGTGGTTTTAATGTAAAGTGGACAGCAGTGTGCTATACTGACAACACTTTTTATCTGTCGGCAGCAGGACAGGCATATCTTTAGTCTAGTCTCTTGTCTCCACCTCTCATAACATTATAATAGGAAAAGGCAATAATTCTTTGCACTTTATATCAAGTCTGAGCTATTATTTTTGTTGCAAGATTCTCCACAATAAATGCTGTATAAGAAGTATATTTGAAAGATTATTTTAAATTTAAAAGAAAAAATTCAACACTGACTTTTTTTTATTCAAACCAAGGATACTTACAGAACTAAAGTTTGCTTGAACTACTGCCCTTGAAAGAGGTGTTTTCTTCTAGTGGGAGTACCAAATGGCAACAGCGTTGCTCATGTGGCAAAAATTACTGAACTACAAAATCCTCACGTCTTTTCTTAGTAACAATGCCGAGAGTAGATCTAACTAACCAGTTCAAAACACGTAGTCCCAAATTTCTAAAACTAGAAGTGACATTCTCTTTGAGACATATTTTTTCTCCTTTTGTTTCTATAGTTTCAGTGTACCTTTCACCCCAACATATTTAATCAAAAAAGTTTCTATTTTTCTGAAAACTTAATCCCTAAAGAATGTAAAGCTTTAAGGTAAATACTTCACAATTTTTGTTTGCACAGCCAGCTTTTTGGAGCAGGGGCTTTCTTTCTTCGTATTTTACACTACTGTAACATGATGGAGGCAAGTGTGTAATGGGGCTTACCTGTTGTTACAGCAATTTTACAGAAAATGCCAGAATCATGTATAGGAAAAGTTGTTGCTGTCTTAGCCTCATTTTTACTGCATTTGCAAAGGTTTACTTTTGGTAAACTGATATTCCGAATATTCAGTTCAGAGCCAAATGCAATTCCATCTCTTTCATGTGTGCTTTTAAATTTTTGAGAGCAATGAGGAGGCTTCCCTGCAAAGAGTTCATGCTGTTCTCCAGTCAGCGCTGTTTCCTATCTTTCTGACCTGGAGGTATTGTGAAATGCTACTTGGCCTGCTTTGTGGGTGTTTATTTATAGATACTTGTCTTATGATATATTTTCCATCAAATCATAATTGCTAGTAACAGTGTTAGCTGTCATCTTCAGTGCCTGTCAATTACCTCTGTACTTTGTGAGCTAAGACCTCTGAGTTTAGAATTAAATTGGGTTGCTGAAGTGGTTTTCCAATTTGTTGTTAATCTCCACTTGCATTGTTCAAATCTAATAGGTTTCTTTGTGAGAAAAGTGTACTTCATGTTCTCACATTTAATTAATACACCACCCTTATAGGTAATTTCTGATGATCCCATCGACCAGTAGCTGCTGGTAGAGTAGACTAAGAAAAATGCAAGGCAAATCTCCTTTCCCTTCTAGTATATACTGTGTGCTTCAAGGGCTTGGAATTAGTAACTCAAATCATATTCAAATGCAATTCTTAGGTCTCTGAGAAGGCTTCTTAATTAACTGTGTGCCCATGTTCTTCAGGAGCTACAATGAAGGACATTCAGTCTTACAACACATGAAGAGTAAGACGCCTGGAGTTTGTGGCACCTACAAGCAGTGAGAGAAAGAAATGAGGAAGGAGAACTTTGGGAGGTGAGAACAGTGAAACACCAGAAAGTAAAGAAACAGATGTTATTCCTTCCCACAGAGCTACCAGCAAGAAGTAATAGTTTTATTCTTGTTGAGATTTATGGGTTCTTTGCTGACTTATAAACCAACTTTTTGGTTTGTACACCATGTTTCTCCTCTGGTTGGTATATAATGCTGTTGAGCAAGGCATTCAGTTTTTAATTCCTACTGCATTAAATTGCATGTTTTCAATGGTAGTTTCACTCTTACTAAAACAGACTGGGGGAATAAAGTTGACATACCTTGTTGAAGTGGAAAGCTATATTTTTTCCTCTCATTATTGTATTTTCCTCATTAAAATGAACTAGTAAAAAAGGATTATTATAGAAACATTTTAGTTTTTCCTTTTTCAAAAGACATCCCCTTCTTTCCTCTTCCACTAAAAGGCGACAGGTTTCTCTGAAAGGATCATATCTATCAGATGTGTGCTTTGATGGAAAAATAAAGCAACTACGGGGGGTAAAAAAGAGTATCCCACCCTACTTTCTTGCAAGAGGAAGAAATATCTCACTATATCCCTTTTCCTGACCTCAAATTAGAGTGTCTTCCAGAAATTCAGTGAAAGAACAAAAATCTCTTTTGCCTGTTTTAAGGAGAAAAGAAAGAAAATAGTGTTTTGCAGTCTCAGTGCACAACAGAGAGACCAACTTCTGTTGTGCCCATCAGACTAGGAGAGAATTTACTTTCTGTGCTTCCTGCATAAATTGAAAAACATCCTCAGCCTTCCCTTTATTATTATTTGGTACAGGAACTGAGCTTCTTCAAATGCCTGTCCATGAAGAAAAGCTCCCTTCAAAAGAAAGAGAAGAGCAACTGGCAAGGCATAATTCTGCTTAAATTTGGAAAAGACACCTTATCCCTTTTTGTGGTGGATCAACACATATATGTGTTTTCAAATAAAAAATGGGGTGTGGAAGGAAAAAAGAAAATCTCTCTTGACATTCAGTGTAACACATCTAGTTAGGAGGACCACCATCATTCTGTCTTGGGGGATGTAGCTTTTGAAAACATTTCATTCATTGTGCATGTGGGAAATACATGGTCAACTTTACTCAGGCTGAGAACTTGGACAAAGGGCTCAAGCACAGAACTCCATCACCTTACAGGTTGGAAGCTTCCTAAATCACCTGTCCTTCTCTGGACGTTAGAAAGGGCAAAACCCAAGGAAGAGCAAAGACACATTTTCAGTTGCTGTATAGAAGAGGCAGGAAATAACAGTCAAATGATTGATTTGCCCTAAATTTCAAGTCTTGAATAAAACGTATTAACCTTAGTCATCTTAAGAGAGAAGAAAGAGGTGAAAATGTGGAAGATATTTTAACTTCGTCATAAATAGAGGAAACATTTCCCCTGAAAGAATATTCATAAACAGCAGAAAACAACTCAATCTTTTCCTTCTTTTCTCTCTAATCAACCACTTTCACCTCGTAAGGACAGGAAAAACCAAGTGGAGAAAGGAAATAAAAAAACTGAAACTGGAACTGCCTATGAAATCAAGACATCTGGCAAGCCCGCTAAAAAACTTACACACTTGTTACATCTCAAGTTACAGTGTTTTTTGTTGCTTGGCAACAGGCATCAGAGATAACTTTCACGTTTTATTTTCCTCTGTATCCATTGCTTACAGGCGATTTATTTCTGTGACACCAGAATCCCATCACTGAACATCTGTCATGTGGCCTGTCTACTAAGTAAACACTCTTTTACAGTGCTGACTTCTCCTAAATTCACCAATATTTTATTTGTACTCATAAATATTAGGATGTGGAAATGCCTTTCTAAAAGACTCCTTATCGTGCAGGCTTGCAGACACACCTGAGAACCCTGTAAGAAAAAGAAAAATCATTGAGAGTATGAGGGAGAAAATATAGAAAAAAGGAAATAAGAAGAGAGACAAACCCCTCATATCAAAACCTGTCAAATGTTCTTTGAAAATTACTTCAAAATTAAAAGCCTGGGTGTCATGGTTTGAGATAGCCCCAAAATCCAATTCCCTAGTCTAAGCCCCCTCCCACATCTCAACCTAATGTGAGATGGGTTTTTCCAGACAAAAACACGCCAGACTCAAAGTGGGGAAAAGGGAATATATTACAATGACTGTACAAATAAATACTATAACACATTATACACACGATCACAACTATCTCTACCATGACATATAGTATTTACAATGGACCAGATCTCTTCTCCCCTCCAAATAAAAGTCCAGAAGGGAAAGAAGGACAGATCCCTTCCAGTCTCAAAGCAGCATCTTCTAAGGCAACAGGTTTCTTCTTCTCATGCATGCAGCAGCTGTGACTGGATTTCTGCCAGCACTCATGAGGGAGGTATCCAGGCTCCCTCGGCCCCCTTGATGCAGGCAAAGGGGTCTTCTGTGGGCTTCGTAACCCCAGACAAGGTCGTTTCCCCATGAAAACGTCCCCCCATGTCCTTCACGAAGACACAGGGGGGTCTTCGTGACGGTCTGGTATCTCCAGGAGACTCAGCTCCTTGCAGGGCCTCTGTGCCCTGTCTCTCAGGCTGCCACCGTGGCAGCAGTGCAAGGGGGGGGAGCCAAGGTCAACTCCCCCCGCATTCCATCTGGCCGTCCCGGTCCAGCTCCAGGACGCTCTGAGCTTCTTAGCTCCTCTCTCTTTCTAGTGTTGCATGTCCAAAACTCTTCCCCAAAATAGGAGTCCATCTCCCTCTTTTCTCAGAGGGATCTCAAAGGAGTTTGGGGGGTCTGGTATCAGTCTTACCCCCAGAACTCTGTCTCTCAGGCTGCTGGCTCTCTCTCTCTCTCCCTTTCCAGGAGTCTTCTCTGCGGTGCTGCATGTTGTTTCTGCTGCTCCTCCGGTTCAGGTCTTATCTGTCCTGGCTCTCTGCCACCGTTTCTCTGGTCAGTGCCGGCTGCTGCTCTGTGCCCATGGAGAAAACATCTCCCGGCATAACTACAGACACTTAGCCCAGTCTAACACTGTTCCAGGTCTTTGCAGTCCCCCCCCAGCCAGGGGCTCGGAGGGCCCCAGAGGGCCCAAGGGGCTCTGAGCCCCTTCCTCATGGCTCACAACATGGCCATCTCTCCTACAACAACCCAAACTACAACTCATCTCTTCCGGTGAGCTTATGGAATGTTGACATCTTTGCAGGAGCGCCCATTGGGCAGAATTTCAAAACTTCCAGGGGTTTCCACCCCTTGGGGTCTACCACTTTCCTTAGCCTCTGGGGGAAAACAAAGTCCAAACCACTACACCGGGTTAAAAAGTAGAAAGAAAAGGCATTTTGTATTTGCATTGTAGAAACTTAACAGCTCTTTAGATAAGACTGCTTGACTGAAATACCTTCTCTATCTCCTGCCAGAGTTAAGAAAATGTCAAACTTGAACTAGCAGTACTTTTATGTGTTCTGGTGTTTCTTAAGTTTCTTCTGGGTCATGGTGAAAAGATTCTGGAAAAATCTTTTAGTTTGGATGGAAAAAAATGCTCCCCTTAATATCAGAGACTATCAATTGTAAAAATGGGTTTTAAAAAGTTGCTAAATATCTGGTGAATGCAAAAACCTTTGCTATTTATTTATTTTATATTTTCAAATAAATGTCACCATTAGCCATTGAGCTTGGAGTTTCTTGCAATTCACAGTCTTCTTGCAGTGTTGTCAATAGCATCATCTAAGACTTCTCCTCACACTGTTTAAATGGCAATATAAAGCAAAGTATTGTGGAGAATCAGGCCCTGCAAACAGCAGGTGACATCTGAAATGCACAGCTTTTTCAGCAAGCACGAACCAAAACCAGTAAATGTTAAATGAACAACGAACTCACCAGTGTGTCCTTCAGCACCGTATTCATCACCATCTCCCCAGGGGCAAACTTGGTGCTTCCTTCAATTGAACTTCTCAGGGCTCCTGCCTTAGGAGGATACGGCCCTAGGGTGGTGCAGAGACCAGCACCAAGTCATGACTCAGGGCAGGAGGAGGGAAATTTGATCAATTTTGATAAACATATCATAAACCCAGTATTGTTCCGCGGCATCTGTGTTATGACTGAAAAATCATCCAGTAAAAACTGGTTTATTCTTTCTTAGTCTTACTGTGGTTTGCTTAGTAGGCATTTGCATTTGCCAACAGCATTGTCAAATTTGTAGGTTTACTTCTGTTTTGGCTTTAGCTGGCATCTTTGGCTAAGAACTAAATAGTGTCTGTGACACAGTTTTCCCTCTCTCAGGGGCGGGAAGCTGCTCAAAAGATAAGTTGAGGCCTTGAAAAGGAAACCCCCAGACCCCATTCTGGGTCCATCTGTTGGCACAGTAGTGAGATGTAGTTAAGCAATATTGGGTGCTGGGTATATTTGGGAGGACTGCATTTCTCTGCAAGAGGAGGGCTTCCGTATCATGGCTGCTTGGGAGTGGAAAAGCTGTGGAACAGCTTTGAAAACCAGTGGACTCCTGGCACTTTGTCTGATACCATGTTGAGAACAGAATTGCATTTTGTTTTTGCCCTTACCCTTCCCTGAGAACAAATGATTTTTCATGGCATAGTGCAAATGTGTAAAGAAAACATGACAGGAATGTACAAGGCAAACTTATTCTTGATCTTAATGATGCTGAGTATGTGTATTGAATGGATGGGCAAGCAAAGACAAGCAGTATTTTGTCATGAACTGCGGAGATGATGTAGAGGACTTCTGAAGTCAGATGCTCTTGCTCAAATCCAGAGTCCATTCAGACTCAAGTCAGTGCAGACAGAGCTGGAAAATGTGTCTCCCCCAGAATGTGTTTCTTCATTAGTAACAACGTATTTAATGACATGGTGTAGCTCCTCTTTTTTTCTCAGGGCACTTCACACCACCATTTATCTTCTTTTCAAAATTTGCCTTTGTAGTACCAAATGCATTACTAGTTGAATAGTCTGTTCATGAGCAGAAATGTATCTCCACAGTATTTATGCCAGAATTATACATAAGTCCCCAGAAAAGCTTTTCAAACTTGTCCTATGGCCATACCACCCTGAGAATGCCCAATCCTGTCTGATCTCTGAAGCTAAGCAGAGTTGATGCTGGTTAGTACTCGGATGAGAGACCACCTGGGAATACTGGGTGCTCTAGGCTCCAATTCTGGTGGATGAAGGGAAGGCTGTGGATGCATCTAGCTGGACTTCTGCAGAGCCTTTTATACCATCTCCCATGGCACACTCCTGGAAAAGCTGCAGCTCACACCTTGAACAGGGGTACTCTCTGCTGGGTTAAGAATGTGCTGCATCTGGTTGTCATCTGGGCACTAGCAGTTGTCCCCAGGGATGAGTGCTGAGCCCTGTTTAATACCTTTATTGATGATCTAGATGAGTGGATTGAGTCCACTATCAGCAATTTTCAGATGACACCAAGCTGGGGAGGAACATCAATCTACTGGAAGGCAGGAGGGCTCTTCAGATGGACCTGGACAGGTTGGATAGATGGGCTGAATCCAGTGGTATGGGGTTCAACAAGGCCAAGTGCTGGGTCCTGCACTTTGACCACAACAACCCAGTGCAGCCCTACAGGCTGGGGACAGAGTGGCTGGAGAGCAGCCAGGCAGAAAGGGACCTGGGGATTCTGACTGACAGCAGCTGAACATGAGCCAGCATGTGGCCAAGAAGGCCAATGGCATCCTGGCCTGTATCAGGAACAGTGAGGCCAGCAGGACCAGGGAAGTGATTCTTCCCCTGTACTCAGCACTGGTGAGGCCACACCTGGAGTGCTGTGTCCAGTTCTGGGCCCCTCAACTTAAGAGGGATATTGAGGTACTGGAGCGTGTCCAAAGGGCAACAAGGCTGGTGAAGGGACTTGAGCACAAGTCCTATGAGGAGAGGCTGAGGGAGCTGGGGTTGTGTAGTCTGGAGAAGAGGAAGCTCAGGGGAGACCTCATCACTCTCTACAACTATGTGAGAGGATGTTGGGGCCAGGTGGAGGTCAGTCTTTTTTCCCAGACAACCAGGAGAGGACAAGAGGACGCAGGTTTAAGCTCTACCAGAGGAGGTTTAGGTTGGACTTTAGGAAGTAGTTCTTTATAGAGTGAGTGACTGGGCATTGGAATTGGCTGCCCCGGGAGGTGGTGGAGTCACCATCCCTGGAAGTATTTAAGATGAGACTGGATGTGGCACTCAGTGCCATAGGCTAGTAGATAAGGTGGTGTTAGGCCACAGATTAGACTTGATGATCTCAGAGGTCTTTTCCAACCTAGTTGATTCTGTTATTCTGTGAAACAAAGGAAGAAGAAAAAAAGCCCTGAATATAAAGTAGAAAATCTTTGTTCACTCTGTTGAAAAGAGACGTGGCAAAACTTCCTGTACTTTACTCCATGAGAATTAATTTGCTTGAGCTAAAATTCATGCCACTCACCACTTTATGTCCCTCTTCTATTTACAAAATACGAATTGCTAAACCATGAGTTTTTGCCTGGAAACCAAAAGCATATTCAAAAGCAGTTTGCCAGTTTTTAGGCTTTACAGCCACCTTCTTGCCCTCTGCTTATGTTTGTTATATGTGAGCAGAATTTAAAAGTTGCTTTTAGAATTCAAAGAATGAAAGAAAAAGAAAATTCAAGAACTCAAGGGCTTGGGAGTGGGAAATAGAAATGTTTTGAAGTATAGTAAAAAAAAAATAATTTATTCTATGATTATAAAGGCTGGGGTTTTTTATGGAATTTCAGAAGCATCCATGAAAATTAATGTATGGAATGAAAAGATGTGATTTTAGAAGTAATTTTAAAAATTAAAAAAGTAAGAATAATTTAGAACAAAAAGATCAAAAGAAGTAAGCTTACCACATGGAAATTACCCTTATGGCCTGAAGTTTTAGCAAAACTGGTTTTTCACAGTTTGATTTAAATAGAGTTGCACATTTTATCACTATATGAAACTGTTGTATTTTGCTAAGTTTTCTTTAGTCATCATATTCATTCCAGTGGGGCAACTCACACAGTAATTTTCTACTGAAAGCTAGACTAGATCAAAAGTTTATGTCAACATATTCCCTTTTTTGGATTTGTTTTAAAGGGGAGGTATTGGAATTTTAAAGCAAATTCAATTTTATCCTCCTAAATTTGGCAAAATAAAGATCATTAATTCTCTGTTCTGTGTATTTTTCTATATTAAGAGTGTTTTCAAGGAACAAATATTCAATATAAGTAAGCAGGAGAAATTTTAGTATTGCTACTTTTCTACTGTTTATAAGCTGTTAGAAACAGAATTAGATATAAATTGGTGTCCCATAAACTATATTTATCTACCTTTTATATCTGTTCAATAATCTAATTGATGGATATTTCAGTGCACTTTATATCCTGCTTTCATGTGTCCTCTGAAGTCCTATAGGTAAGACAGTATGTACTCTATATATTTTCGTGATGATAAATAATGTTATTTATAATATGTTATAATAGCATATTTATAATATAGTATAAAAATAATTCTGTTTTATTGGATAACAGTTTTGCATAAGTATTTGTCTTTATTGCTTTAAGATGTATGAAAAATTGATCTTTTAGGTAGGAAATAAACCAGGTTTTCTTCAGGTTGCCCAAGTTATTTATTAACATCTTTGTATTCACTGTAAGTTTGGACCCACTCATGTTCTAGCTAAATCTCATTTTAAGAGTACACTTATTAGATGTTTAGATTGAATTCCAGAAGAATCTTCCAAGTTTGCATTTAGGGAGGAACAAGTGTGCTCAGTCTATTTTTACTACTCTTTTGCTTCAGACTATTATTTTGAAATGAGGGTTCCTGTTCGTTTGAAAAAAACCCAAAAAACCTCAAAAAATTTTAACTGCATGCCTTGTCAAAAATGTGTAGGACAAAAAAATGCATATATTTGGAGACCCAACTTGAAACCACATTTGACTGAAACCAAACGAATTAAAGCTGAAGTTAAAAGAAAGACAAACAAGCAAATAAACAACCCTCTCTTTGTAAAACCTTAACGTACTTCTAAAAGGTTCCAACTCAGAAATTCTGGAGATGAACAGTGTCTGCTGGTCTTTATTCCCACTGAGGGCAAAGAAGAGTGTTACAATAAATTCAGTAAGCTTCATGTTAATGCATATCTCCCAGAGCATGTCACATCATAGCAAAAGCAATGAAAAAAAGGGAAATGACATTTTAAAATATAGGCAAGAATTCAGAATGACCACTGATGTTTTTACTCTTGTTTCTATAATCAGCTCCAGATATTCACACCTTCAAAATGAGAAGGGAACGTTAGTCTCTGCTCTGCCTGGACCTAGCAAAATGAGACATCTGTAAACCCAATGTAGATGCTGTCTGCCTACAGCTGGTGTGTGTAGAAACAAACAACTCCTTCTAATAAATCACACTTCAGTGAGATTTTTGTTGTGGGTTTTTTTTTTTTTTTTTTAGAGAGAGAGAGAGAGAGACATAAGCACTGTTCCTCTTGCCATCACTATGAAATACATAAATTTACACTACCTTTATTACTATTCCCTATCTTTTATCCTATCCTTTATTTTTAATTAAAATGTGGTGTGTTTTCAGAAAAGGTATTATGAACTGATTTTCAAAAAATTCCCCAAATCATATGCTTTTTTCTCTCCTGTATATCTCATGCATCCTGACAGTTTGAGAAAATCCATCTTTTTTTTTAATACTTTGCCCATCTTCCATTAGTTGCTAATCCTTTTTCTCTGTAGCTCCCCAGTGACACAGTTAAATTTTGTAAAGATTTTATTTTGTGAGCTGTATTTCAGGCTTGAGTCATCTGCTGGAGAATTTAAAGACAATATCCCACTCTGGCAGTATACCTCTGCTTCTTGACCTGTTGAAGATGCTTAAAAGAGCTGTCACTGAAGGCAGACTTGAGCCTTTCTTGGAATCAGGGTGAATCCTGCTCAGCAGAAGCAAAGATTTCATAAGGAGGTAGTACTGACCATCTCTGCACTGAATCAGTGTTTAAAAGGCCCTACAACAGAGGTAATAAGGAGTCACTCCATGGACAAATTCTCTAACAGGTGACAGAGGCATCAGAGTATAGAGTTCTTGAAGACAAAATAACCATAATTATAAAGAAAATTATATCATTATTATGATTATAGTTGGTGTAAATATCTAAGTTGGTGTAAATAGCTAAGTCTGACAGACAGTCAAATAAAATCACATAGTCGTGGTGGGTGCAAATGTCAGACATTTGAGGTGGCTAAAGATGAAACAAGAAGAGCAGTAGCCAGCCGTCCATAACTTAAAAAAACATCAGGGGTGTGATGGGGAGTGATTGCAATGTGGGTAAAAATAAAGCTTTTACTCTGTCCAAAAAGCCTTGAGGTCACCAGGAAAATTATCCATAGGTACACATTTAGGTGAATGCAAAATCTTTCGCTTCATTGTCTTTGAATTATTTTTTTTTCCACCAAGTGGACTTCCTAATTAATCAGTAACATTGAATTTGTTAACTAAAACACTTTAAATAGGAAAAAAAAAAAAGATGGCCTTAAAGGCCTTTTGAAGACTTTTGAGGGTTTGGCCAAGAAGTGTGGGTCAGCCCTGAATGAATGAGAAGACACGTTCAAGCTCAGCTGCAGGCTAAACTGGAAACAAAATCCCCATTTAGCATTATAAAAAGTTTTCACAATTTTGACTTCCTGAAGGACATATCCTTCTCTCAACCTTCTAACACGAAAGCACACAATTCCTGTTCCGGGACAGTGTCTTCCAGACTTTACTGATGGTGGAAAATAAAGAACGAGGAAGAGAGGCATTGAATGTATGTCTGCACACAGCAAAGAGATGACAGATTAACAGCTCTGATTGCTAGACTGGCACATAGCTTTTAAAAGCAGAGCCACAGGGGAAAAAGTAGTTCTCAGAAGTATAATCAGAAAAACAAACAAAGAGTATTCAAAGATTTACTACTGGCTATTTTGAAAATTTATTTTAGCTCTTTTAATCAGACTTCAGAAAATCTTAAAGCTCCCTTAGAATAAGAAGATACATGGTTGCAAATAAAAGAAATAATTTTCAAAAGGCCCAGATTAACTCTTTCAATCAAGCTGGAATAACATCTTTAAAAAAATTTAGGGGATAGGTAATGTTTCCAAACAAACACAAAATTACTGAAAAAGCTTATTTTTTTTTCTGATAATGAAAAAAAATGCTGTAAATATATAATAAAAATGAAAAATGTCTGTGGAAAAAAAATCTCATGAGCTCAGAGACCTCATACATTGTGGGGAACTGAAATGCAATATTGGAATTAAAATTAATGTATTAAAAAGAAACTAAATCAAAAAATAGATGCATTACCTTCTAATCCAGTTCAATTAAGTCCAATCAAGCCAAAATAGCAAGCGTTAAGTCTGAGCTTAAAATAATTTAATATATAATACACTAAAATATTTCATATATAACATATATAATATAAAATATTGTTTATATTTTACATATTTATATAAAATGTAAACTAATTATAAAATATTATATAGATACATATTCAATTATTAATACTATATTAATTATTTTTGTATTAATATTTAAATATAACATTAACATAGTAATTATTACTATAATAATAATTTAATAAAACAATTTCCCCTAGTTAGAAAGATAGTGAGGTAGGAGTCCACAGCGAGCAGTTTGACCCTTTTTAGTCGAAGCAAAAGCCCTCACTGACCTCACCAAGCTTTGGGTAGAGCCTATGCTCCCCAGAGCAAGGCCCTTTGATCAGGCACGTGGGAAGAAGGAAAGGCAGGACATGACAACTGAAATACTTCTGTTTCCTCAGCACAATGGATTAGATCATTGACTGAAAACGAATCTTGTGTATTCTCTTCTTCTGAGGCTTTTCTCTTTTTCAGTCCCCTAAAAATGTATGACTCCTGCAAAGGAGGGCTGAGAGATTAGTAAGTGACAGCAATCTGGGAGCTTAAAAGTTTGGTCTGGCACTGCCTTATGTTCTCCTCAGCAGCTGCCAATTCAAAGACTATCCTTGAAGAAAGATGGTGACAAATATGAATGAGCCGAAGAAGTCTGCCAAAGAACTGGGACCCCAAAAAGAAGACAGCCAGGGGCAAATGAAGCAGGCACCAAATCCACTATTTTATTGGTGACACCACTAGATGGTATCCATTCTCCAACTTTCCCCATTTTTTTTTCCTTTCCTTCTCTTTTCTTTTTTTCTCTTCCATCAGATGCTTTATCAACCTGCACGGGCACAAAAGTGCACGTACGGATGAAACCGAAACCAGCACTTAGGGAGGATAAACAAGTGAATAATTTACCCTTTATTTTTAAAAAGTAGTAATTTTTTCTTTATTTTGGTAGACTTCATACTCATGACAAGCTACACAAAATGAGTCAGGTGAGTACAAGCTGGAATTCAACAAGCAAGACCCCCAAATCCATCTTCCAAAACCAATATTCCCCACTAAGTGCAATTCAGCAGCAGCAGGAAAAATCTTTCCTTCCTTAATATTGTATCAACTCATGGAGTGATTGAGAATCATCTGGTTTAGATTACAGTGAGTAGTTTTGTGCTTTTTGGCTAATCTGGTAACAGGTGGAATCTGTTTTGTTTTTCATTCTTTCAGGAGAGATCCTGTTTGGAATTAACTGCAAATTACATCGATGCTTTCAGCTTCTTTGGCTTTAATGATTTTACTTGGAAAGCAGCTCTTTAAAGTCCTTCACCACAAGCAGCATGAGGAAAGACTCTGTGTTTCTCAATTATTACAGAAGTCTGTTTCCACTCCCAGAGTGTTTCTTCAGAACTGAATCACATAAGAATACTTGCCCACAAAATGATAGAGTGCACATTTTCTGCAAAATGCTAACCCAAGTTTCGGTAGCTCTTTTATCTTGCAGCTGTACTTTTGATCTTTCTTTTTCCCATGTATCTAGAAGTGATTTTAATCTGTGTTTTGCTTTTCCTTGTTAATGGAACCCTGCAGTCAGACAATGAAATGTGTATTCTTCTTAAGAGATGAAGTGGCAAGAGTTAATCTGTCAGCTAATCTGGTAATACAGTATGGACTATTGCATCTTGAATGTGTTTTCAGCTCTGTCAATCTCATTTGAGCTTTAGCAAGGAACAAGGAAAACAACTTTGATAGAAAGAATTGGTGCAGCGTTGCTAAAAGTACAGGGAAAGTTCCCAAAGTTTTCTCTATTACCAAAACCTAGGTTTCTTTCCTGAAATGGACATGAAGAAACCAAACCCTTGGGCTGACGGTGTACCTCCCAGCAGCTTGAGATGCTTCTGGGAACCAAGAAAATGCAGCTGACTAAAGCAGTCCAGGGTAGTATTTCTGACTATGCCAGGTTAGGAAAAGCGAATCTTAGAGAAGCAATTCACTGCCACTATTTAGAGCAGTATTTAGTGACGTGATTTAGGGACCACAAAGGGAAGAGATCCAGCAAGCTGCTTCAAACTTCTTCATAATTAGAATCATGATGTCAACTCCCAGATGATGCTAGTGGGTTTTTGTATTTGATTTGCATATATTGATGCCCCCAACCATGGCAGGGGGTTTGGAACTGGATGACCTTTAAGGTTCCTTCCAACCCAAACCATTCAGTGACTCTATGTGCCTATTAACTACACACATTGCAGTATGTTTGCCCAAAAAAACCATTATACTGGCCAGTATATGTGCCAAACAAGACTCCCAAACTTGAAGAGTGTACAGTAAAGCAGGGTCAGTTTTTATGGAAGAAAGTACATGGGAAATTTCAGAGCTCACATTTCAAGCTGTTCCTTTTTCAAATACAATTCTTCAGTGGGAGTATATTTTTTAATTCTTGAGAGCCAGTGTCACAGCCTACACAGTATTTCACTTGATCTCTCTGCCTATGTTTGTCTCCTGAATGATCAGTTTTTTCCAACGGATCTGTATTCTAATTCGTGAAGCAAAGTTTATTTGTCTTGTTTCAGTGTTCTAGCATAACCAGGCATATGGGAGGCGTGCAAACAGGCACAAGTTTTTTTACCTCCTAATGATCAGAGAAAAAAAGAGGGGTAAAACCATTCAGTTATTGTATCGGAAAGTAAGTATCAATTACAAAGAAGTTTTGCAAGTACAGAAGCTTGCCTTGAGCTTTTTCATGACTCATGAAGAGTACTATAAACTATATTATATATATAAAATATATACTTATAATGTATATATTATATATATATATTATATATATAAATCCAACTTTTCTCTGAGGTGTTCAGGATATGTGGATCCATTACTAACCAGGAACTCTTGAAAATAACAGTCTTGAGGAATGCAAAGACAAAAAATATCAGCTTGTATCCTGAATCATGTAACAACAATAACTGATTTACTGGTTGTTTTAATTATCTGTATATTAGCTTCAGACCAATTCTGACAACATACAAAACAGGGAGGAAGGTAGAAGGCCATTAAGGGCAGGCTGAGGTGATGTTTGGAAGGGTTAATGGCTCTGAAAATTTGTTTGACCTGTGACTATCTGCCTCAAACTTTCTCTACCAGTGTCATAGAACAAAGTCTAAGAAAAAAGTATTAGCATGAAAGTTAGAATAAAAACACTTTCCAGCTCACTTATGTCTTATTTCAAACCAAATTGAAAATGATGACAAAAGTGCAACAGGCATAACTAGACAAGAGTGCAAGTGCCTTCATCAAATGTCCATCAGCCTTGGTTGGACTAATTTATGCCAGCTATGGAACAAGCTGTGAGAGCATGTGATGATGGCAACAATGTCATATTCCAATTAGGCAAAATTCTTCTTCCTAATCTATACCAAACTCATTTGAAGGAAAATTGTTAACAAAGAAGATGATTTGGTTTTTTTCCAAGAGTTTAGAGGTTTCAGGTTCTCTGAATCCTTACCAAAACTGAGAGCTAGTTGAACTCCTTTGGACTCCTTTGTAGACAAGATATATTCCTCATCTCAGTCTGAGACCTACAGGTGAGAAAAACCCTGAAAATTAATGTGAAACCAATCAGTATAAAGTAACATCTTCTAAGCAAGTCTGACGACATCTTGCTTTCTCCACATTTGCAAGCCCCAAATGATTTCCTGTTGTCTAATAATATTCAGACTGCAGATAAATCTTTTCCTGAAGTTGTATTACGTATGGAAGCTATCTACTGTGATCTTTTAATCTTCCACCTAAGAAGTGCAACTACTTCCTGAAGCTTTGAAGGTAACTTTTATCACACTTGATTGCTCTCTACAGCTGCCCAGCTTCATATAACTTGTAAGTACTCTGCATCTGCAAGACTTTCTTCTCTCTTTGCCAGGTAGGCTTGATATTGGCCAAGGGGTCCTTAAAGTCACAAGAGGGCAAACTGATACACAATGAGACAGGTTGACACACACAGCACATTGCAATTTTTCTGCTGGCTGAAGGATTAGACACTGAGATTGAGCAGCAATTACAGAGAAACAATAAGTAAAGCTATTTTTTTAATTATTGTTTTTAGCTTCACTAAGACCCCACTAGAGTGCAGAACAGAGAACTGCACTGCTACAGTGACAATGGCTTTGAGATGTATACTGGGCAGGTGAGTACATTTCCTTGGTTTATGGAGCCAGGCATTGGTAAAAATTTAGCTCAGATGATGTAGAGTCAGATATAATAAACCGTGGCTGATGTAAGGCATAAAACAGTCTTGCCAAAACTGGTTCTTAGAGGAATAGAGGAACAAGAGGGAAGTTAGGACTTCCTTTCCACCTGAATAAGAGAGCTATGCCCATGTGTTTGTATTAAATCACAACTGCTCTCTTCCTCTCTCTCTAAGTTCTGATTACTGATACAACTCAGCTTCTACAAAAATCCTATTGGGCTGGACAGGTGAGGATTTTAAGCTCTGAAATCAATGCAAGTCACTTCAGAAGCTGACTAAACAACTTCTTGGACAGCTATTGAAATTCCATGATTTAGGAAAAAAATTATACAGACGATAATGCAACTTGGGATTCATTTCAGGGATCATTAAATATAAGGAGAAAACTCTTCATTACTTAAAAGTGGGGTTTGCTGTTAGCAAACTTCAAAGCAACCAAGTCATTTTCTGCATCTGAAGAAACTGCCTTCATTCCCTTGGCATTAATCTGACCTGTTGATTGCATCTTTCCATATACTAAATTTGCACCAAAACTAGCACACAGTGCAAGAACTATGATATCTGCTACTGTTTGGAATCCCGTCCTGGTTCCTTTTCCACCAGTAAGCCATGGCTAAAGAAAATGGAATCCTACACAAAAAAGAGGAATTGTGTAAGAGTAATTTAGTAATTTCAGACACTTTAGTCCATATTATTTTATTGAGTTATTCCATAATTATTGGTTCTGGTGTCTCATATAGATTTCCAAAAGTCTTCAAACAAAGCTAAAAGATCAAAGTGTCCAGAGGAAGTGCTTGGTCACTTACCACTAGTATTTCTTGAAGAGAAATAATACTGCTGGGTGATTCAGGGCTTCCAACAAGAAAACAATTTGTATGTTGTGACTTTATAAGGGAGGTGATTTTGTTCCAGAAACAAATAGGCTGTACTTGTCTGATGTATTACTCCTCAAATGGATAGCTTGACACAGCTCAAAAAGGTGAATAAGACTGACCACACAGGCTTTAAAAAGTCAATCTGTACTCTTCTTCCCTCTGAACAAAGGTGGGATATCTCACCTCAATACATTTTAGCCCTGTGCCAAAATGTTTTCCTCAGCCATATCTACCCTGCATATCCTGAGGTTGTCAGCTGTGAGTCTTAGTAATGATATTGTCTCAATGTTCACTCAGGTTGTTCACTATTGCTAGAGTGGAGTGTCTAAAGACCACAGTCAAGACTAGAGGCCAAACAACCTGTAAAATTTACAGTTTGAAAAGCTGTTAATGCCAGATCCATATCAGTTCTGAACTCCAGTTGTTGTGTATATGTTAGCCTACAGAAAAAGCTGGAAAAGCTCTAATACACATAACCCAATAAAATAAAGATTGAGAGGTGATTTGAACACCGGTTATATGAAAGAGAATGTGACTTCTAATACAAGATAATATAGTCAATAAAGGCCCAACAAGAATCAATAGGTAAAGCTGGACAAATTGAAGCAAGATGTATTAATTAACTTACTGAGAAAAGATTGTAACTATTGGAGTCAGATATGCTGTACCTGGCAAGAAAAATCCTTATTTGATCATTCAGGGTGAAATCCTGTCTCCATTTGGAGTTTTCAAGAGGTTTGGGAGGTTTTGAATGTGTGCCCAAAGGGTGTGCTCCAATCCCGAAAGAAAGTTGCTAGAGAACTCCTGAGCATCTATGTGACTCATTTTGCAGGATATGAGATCCAGTCAGCGCAACAATCTTGTGTTGTCTCAAAATCCCTGAAGAGAAGACAGCCTTTGCTGGCTGTTACAGCTAGGGAATACTTGAGGGAAGTTCTCAGAGGAGACAGAAAGACAAAATAACTTGTCCATGAGCAAATGTATGACATCACCATGAGCTGACCTCTTCTCTCTCTGCTCTTAAAATGGAAATTCTCAAGTAGATTATATCATCTCCACCTGTGATTGGTTACAGGTGTCTATTTGTGGAACATCTGACTTGTATGAAAACTTCTACCCCTTCTGGTAAATAGACTCCTATAGGAATTTGTTCCAAAAGTGGGCAATATCTGGTTTTAACTGATTTCTGAGCTGCTCACTCTATGTGACTGAGGTCTGTGTTTTGTTCCTGAGAGGCAGTACATTCACACACATTTCTATACCTATTCATTTAAGTTTTCCAAGAAGCTTCAGCTTCTTGTTCTTTTTGGCGCTTTTAGGAACAGTACCATTAGACTTTAACGTGTATCGGAAAACACATTTAAAGCTCACTGGCAGTGAAGCCTCATGATCTAAGTTGTAAGCCAATAAAATGGGCCTAAAAAGAGCCTGGGTTCAGTGATATGCCCTGCTGGCTTGGTTTGATCATGTGACATAATCCTCCTTCCTCTTGCCCTGACTCCTTCTATTGTCATGCTAAGATATGTTTATGAACATTTCAAATATGCTATTCTTCGTAGATGTGACAACTTAAAATAGAAAAAAACCCCACGCAAACCCACAACAAAACAAACTCATGAAGTCTGCAAGAAGGGGTGGTATCTTTCACTAGCCAGGCCCCATCACTGGAAGAAAACAAAATGGATTTTCAGACACAGAAGTGTTTCACATCCCATCTGTAAAAAAATATAAATTATACCATTTGTCAATATTGAAAGTGATCTAGATAAAATGTCTCACACAAAATCACTCTTGAATACCGTTTTTGGAGACCATCAAACCATTAGAAGAATAATTTTTTGTGCAAGTAGGGGACTTGACAGAGAGGACTGGACCCTCACTGGGTCCTGTCCTCACCCTTAACTACTATTCTATTGCCAATAACTGGATCAGTATATTTACTCAAAGCTGTTTCATCAGGCTTTCCTGCACTGCTGGATGCATGTGGATGTGTTTACATAACACTCTTCTGGTCTCTCCAAGGGAGTATTTCAAATTAATAGACTTGTCCTAAGAGAGCTCCATTCTAAAGACTCCAGGAAAAGTTTCCTGAAGAGGCACCATACAGTACATCAGCCAGGTAGATCTTCACACTGTTTGAAGTATGTGTCACTTTGCAAGCTCTTTCATTTTCAGGCTTTCGGTGTTTTTCCAATTAAATCTTTAACTTAAATCACATTTATAAGCTTGACTGTGCTGGAAATGACACAACTTCTCTGTGGATTAAACTCTCAATTTAGATAACCACCACACTATAGGAGAAATCTGAAAACTGAAGTAAACACCCTCATCATTGTTTCAATGCAAGAGCAGAGCTGATAGAAGTTCCACAGGTTGTAAGCTGCAAAAGAGAGGAGGCAGAAAAAGGAAAGTTGGGGTACTTTTTATTTGGTCACAGTCTACTGTATCAGTCCCTGACTATTTTATGGGGATGCAACCCATCCTCTGCTCTAGAGAGCTGTAGTGTCTGCAGTGTAAGATCACATGGTCTCTCCCTATGGATAGCTCCTCATTAACTTTTTTTAATGGAATCTGTCCTGCAACAGCCCAGGTGTCCTTCATGGCAATTAAAGAGGAATTTGAATGGATGCTTTCCCTCCTAGATTTTGTGCATTCACTTGTAGTATTTTATAAATGCAACAATTCTGCATTTAGGGTGAATCTCTGCACTTGTATTCCATGGAGATGAATTATCACCACCTGAAAAATGAAGCTCAGGGGGAGCACCGTGAATTTCTACCCACTTTATTGTAACATATAATAGTGCCTCACTGAACTGAGTTATGTGGATAGTGCGTGCAGAGCCTGAGCAACAGAGTTCAGTAAAGCTTAGTTCTCAATGCTTACATATGTGCCCATAAAAGGATGACTCACAATTGACTATGTTCTCCCATTTCTGCCATCACACCAGATATTTATGTTCATCTGGCATCATTCTTGACTGTCATTCCAGAAATTGTGGCAGTCTGTCTGCTGCAGCTTAGCCTTTAAGTTTGGTCAAACCATGTCCCACCCTCCCTGGAATTCCCATGTCCTTAAAACTCCTAATGAAACTCTCTATTACCACAGATATTCTTGATTTTCTCTCCAACTCTACTTTCTTCGTCCTGACTGAAGGACCCACTGCTTTTCTTTAAAATCTGTGGGTGACCGTCAAAGAGAAAACCCCAATACAAAAAACTTACATGATTTTTATTGGAGAATTTCAGTGCTTCAATTCTTATTTGCCTCTGGAGCTCTTCAACTCTTTGTTCTTCTTTCAAATGCTGACCTCTTGATACTACTCTCAACAGTAGGGGTGAAGGTTCTTCATGCTACACTTACTCCCTCTCTCAGCTCTGGTTGTTTCAAGAAAATCAGTTACATCCCATCTTCCAAGCACTACCACAAGAAAAAACAGAGGCTTCCACGAAGGCTTATACACTGCTTCCCAGCCCTGTAAATGCTTTTGACAGCATTATTTCTCTGGGGCTTTCAAAAAAAAAAAAAAAGGGATGGAATTGGAAGTGGCTGAGTCTGTAGTTCTCGGTCGGAACTTAGTCCTCTGTTACAGAACTAAAACATGATTCCCCACAGATTTTGTCTATTTCTTCTGTCTTCCATCCCTATTCAAATGTATGTTTTCTAGGAATCTAGACGGTCTTGGTGGCTTCCAGGAGGGCTGTATTATTGTGTGTGTTTCTTCAGCCAAATTAATCTAGTTCAAAACACCCTGCATGGATGCGTCCATATATACACTCTAAATGTCCTCAGAATATGTTAAGCATACCATTGCTTCATAACATAAAGTAGTTGCATTTAAAGCACTGAAGAGAGAATATTTTCCATATGGCTTTTTCTTCCTCATCAAGGGACCTCTGCCATCTTCCAAGTATGCGTCCGTTCCTTTGTGTCTGCACTGCAAAATGAAGCCAGAATATGTGCAACTGCTCTCCAATAAAAAGAGCTTTTTTTTCTGGTGTGTGTGTGGGGTTTTTTTGTTTTGTTTTTGCTTTGTTTGGTGGGGGGTGTATTTTTTTATTTTTTTTTAACATGAAAATTTTTCCTTATGTATCTAAACCAGTTACTTAATGAATACTGACAAAAATTTCCAAGATATGCTACCATTCTTTTTTTTTCAGCTTAGAAGTGTGAGCTCCTTCAGAAACTCAGAGCATTCTTTCACCTCTCTGACAGACAAAGATATAGGAATTAAGGCCAACTTTGGAGCTTCATGCAGATAGGAAGTCATGCATCTATATAACTTAGTGGAAGCCTAAATTTTGGCTTTGCTTATGGGTGGATAGAGTCTAGCCCACCCACAGACAGTTTTCCAGCTTTCCTGTAGCAGAATGTGAATTCTTTTTGTCCAACAGATAGACAAAAATGTGGACTGAAATACATGGATTGAAGGTCTAGCCACACATGAGATTGTGTTTGCTTTTATCCACTTTGCCATCTGAGGCAACACTCACAGTACCTTACAGCAGCCGCCCTGAACCCAGACTACTTTTGATGATGTTTTTTCCTTTTCATGTAGGGTTTTCTCTTTCCATGTGGGGTTTGTGTCATGAGTAAAAGTATAGGAAAAAAGTAGTAAGTGTGTTGTGGTCTGGGACCATCCATTCACTCCTATTGCTCTTGGAATATGTGGTGGTAGGCAGCTCTAGGACACAGTGGGGCTCCTGAGAGAAATACAGAACACCAATATGGAACTACACTCATCATTTCTACTGCTGACACTAATTTCAAGTCACAAGGCTGAACTTACTGAGAAGAGTAGCTCTTCTGCAGTCTAGATGTGTTACTTATGTGAGAGCCCGATGAGTACAGTCACACCTTTAAGGGCAGCCCCCAGAACAGCACACTCTATTTCATTCGCAAAATTCACAACATTGAGTGTTGTGACACTGTGCATTTCTGGAATACAGACCAGTAGGCTAGGACCGTGGAGGATAGGAAAGTAAAGGACAGTGAAATGTCAGCTCTGCAAAGAGGAAAGACACAGTTCTCTTAAAGGAAGAGAGGTGAAGGTTCATTTTTAATACTCTACATAATAGAGAGATGTTCAGTAGGGTAACTGATCAGCAATCTGTCAAATCTCTGCACTGAATCAAATTCTTTTTCAAAATGAGGACTTTAACTAATTTTCAAATCTATCTAAGACCTTAACCTAATTTCTAGTTCCCTCACTTGCAAATAAATCAATGATTAACTGAGACTCTAAATTCAAACTCCAGCACAAACAAGGAGAAAGGACAGCAAGGTTTGTTCTTTCATCTGATATTCAAAGCAGGCTGCCCATGTACCATCAACTGCTGCTTAGCCCAGAGAGCTCTGAAAAAGACAGCCCTGTACAAAACATGAAACAGAGCTTCAAGTGTTATTTCATACAATGGTAAAATTCAACTTCTAGGCCTCTTTTTTTTTTCTTTTGGTTTTGTTTATTTTTATAGCATTCCACTGTTTCAGAAATAGTCATAAATTGTCATACCCCAAAACCATGCCTGTGGCTGATTCCAGCCACAGAACATGAAAGCCTGCTTCTCCAACTGCTAGTACAGCAATAATGCAGATGGGATTTCTCAGGAATGCTGCTGCTTTTCATGTGCTCTTATAATGGTCAATGATGGCTAGAGAGAAAAAAAAACAAACAAAACCAAACCTATAACCCAGAAGGACCCCACTCTGGAAAAGTTAAATTTTTCCTTCTATCAAGCAAACTAATTATTTGCTTCCATGATGTTGACTTGTGTTAATCACAACAGCCACCCAGGACATCCTCATATGTTTTTAAACAAATTATACTTGGTCATGATGAAACAGATATCAGAAAAAGCAGTGATATAATAAACGGAAATTAAGTAAATTCTATCATTTACTCCCTTGGGATACAGCACTAATTATTCTTGGTCATGTGGGTATCATAAATATGTTTAATGTTAAAAATACACTTTCGATAAAGGAGATGCTTATAGCAAAGAGGCATGTCTAACAGGAAGGAAACAGACCACGTGAGTGCGTTCACTGGTGTAAGAACATCATCTATCATAGGACTTACAGCTCGTGTATTTAGCCAAGATATTTGTGCCAGTGTATTTAGCCAAGATATTCTATTGCTTTATAATTAACAAAGTAAGAAATACATTGAGGGTTTGGCTCAGAGTTGTTATCTTTCATATGTTAACAATATCAGGGATTCTTTAATTTTTCTCTTCTGTTCTTCAGGGGGCGGAGAGGGAAGGGGTGCTAGAGCATATAGCAGAAGGCACCGTTTTCTTGACCAGCTCAGACCCTTTGAATCATTCCCAGCAATATGAGTTTGAGTCAGGGGGTAGCTTTTTGAAAAGCACAGCCTTGACAGAATTTGGCAAGAACAAAATGTGTTCAATGGAGAATTTAATTTGGGCCAAATACATCTCTGGAAGATCCTTGAGTTTAGGCCCCCTAGTAGCAAAATGCCAAATAAGGCCCAGGTGTTCATGGTCACTAAGACTGGCTTATGCCATTGGGGAATATTGTTGAGAAAAGCATAAATTTGCATCCTCATGGATCACTGAAGGAATTTCACATTGACTTACTACTTTTTTTCATTGGTATTTTTGTTTTGTGAACACAAATAAAAAGTATATAGTAGTTCTTAGGACCCAGTAAGTGTTTGAGGGCACTCTTGTTTTAAGCACAAGTCACTTAATTGATTTTAAAATGGCCAGTTGATGGTGATTTCCTGAGGAGGAACCTGTATTTTCAGAAAGTAAATTTTGGAACTTTACATAAGGTAAAAATTTTCATGAAGTTTGTTACGAAATTTGATTTATGAAACACAATTCTCTGCATCAAGTCCCTATCTAGCTTGCTCAAATATAACATCCTGAGAAGACTCCTAACCAACAGAATATCATCATGGCTAGGCTTCGCGAACGAAGATTTGGGAAAGGCTCTATCCACATTTGTTACAAGCATGCTGGTGGTTAATAAGGCCAATACGAGTTAGACATGTCTGATTGCAAAAGGCACAGCAGAAAGACTCCTTAGATGGTATATTCTGCAAGACACGGTTCTTTCTGTGTTGTCTTTTCTCCTCAAGGGTGATCCTGCGTGCGTTCTCAAAGGCATCAGCAGCGTTATGGATAGCGTGTCTCCAGACCTCATGATTGGAGGCCAGAGTAGACCAGTTATGGTGATCAATATGGCCAAGGCTGTATCTTTTCTTTGGGGCTCCTCTCTTGCAACAGCCAGTGGCAAGTTCACCATAAAGCAGGATCTTAGGGAGGCGGTGGTCCTTCATCCTGGAGACGTGCCCTGCCCATCACAGCTGTGTTCTCAGCAACATGGCCTCAATACTTGTGACTGCTGCTTGTTCTAGAACAGATGTATTGGTCACATAATCTGACCAGTGGATGTTTAGGATTGTGCAGAGACAGCGTTGATGGAAGCATTCTAGGAGACGCAGGTGGTGGTGGTAGATGACCCATGATTCAGACCCATATAAAAGAGTAGACAGAATATAATGAATAATAAAATAGAGCGAAAGTCACGATCATATTAAAAAAGAAACTATTACAGTTACCATTTCCAGTGAAGAACAAAGAAATATTAGAATTATTTTATGGACAGTTAATACACACATGCACTCTTTCATACATACATTGATAATAATTTTTTCACTGCTGTAAGTTATCTATTCTGTAAATTATGAGATTATTAAAAGTATTAATTCTTTCCTTTTATTAAAATTATTAATTCTTCTTTTGAGAATAGTCTCAAAATAAGATCTTGTGCATCTCTCTGCTGCCTTACAGCTTCATGGATTTGTTGCCACAAAATTACTTGCATAAGAAAAGAAAAAATTTCAGAGTTTTCAGGGCAAGGGGAAGATATTAATGAGGGGTTTTTACATAAAAATACTTGGACTCAGATGTGAGAAGAGACATGGAGCTGCAGGTGGACAGGACCTGCTTTCTTGGGCTGACTAACCCATACAATAGAAATGGTAAAGTATATTCCATATAAAATTGACAGACCATTGTTTGCTGCACATTGCATGTGCTTTAGAAATACCCATGAAATTATTCATGGGGACAAAAAAACACAACCAGAATAAAAATCCCAAACAACACAGTATGTAGAATATAACTTTTTAAATAAGCTGTCTGCAGGTTAAAGCTTTCACACTCTTAATATCAGACAAAGTAAATTTGCTATTGTCTTAACTTCCCATTACATCCTGAGACTGATTTGCTTATTTAAAGTCCACAAAGCAAGATGAACAAAACATGTGCTATTAGTTTTTCAAGTTCTAGTCATCTAATTTCACCAGTTGTTGGAGACGTTGGGGGGTGTGTGTGTGTCTGGTTTTATGCTGACTTTTTTGTTTTGGGGGGTGTTAACATATTTTCCCAAATTAACAGCAACTTCGTTAACACTATTTTAAAATGTCATATAACTGAGGAATTGAGTATGCTTATTTGCTTATCTGGCTTGAAAGAGCCCCTTTTTCCTTTAGTGGAGGATGGAAACATCTGTCCAGTCCTGCAAATGCTGTCTCTCTGCAAAGTGCTGAAAGTTTCATACTTCAGAGGGCTGATAGTCTGATACCCTTGAGCAGCCTCCTTCCTGTGCTCATGCTGCTTCTCTTCTTTGTTTCTAACAGCAAGATACTTGAAGATCCTCACATTTTAAAGCAGTAGATTCTTCATCACATTGATCAAATTGGGAGTCAAATATCCGGGAGTTCCAGACTATAAAATAAAGGGCACTTTTCAGAAAATCTAGGTAATAAAGAAATGTATATATTCCTCTGAAATCCAGTCCAGTCAATTTCAATGGATAGGTAGGATGTAGGATGTTGGAAGATGTCAGGAGGCCAACAGAGGTAAAATAAGGAGACTAGAGGAGACTTTCCTGTGAATAACCCCCAGTGGGAAGAGTATGCAGTGGCTAAGATACATCAAAACAATGGTTTGGATTTATAGATCAGGGCAGTAAATTTGTATTCTTTCACTTGTGATTAGGCTAATTTAAAATTTAAAATCGTTTTGTTTGGATGTAGTTATACCATTACTCAGGAGCAAGCTCAAAGAAGGGTGTTGCTGTAATTCACCTAAACCAGTGCAGCCTATGAATGAAGAAATGTTTGATCTGGTTCAGCTTTGCCTTTCAAGCACACCCAGACCTATGTTTTCAAATTTGAAAAATAAGGCAAACATTCTTGAAATGGATTGGAAAAAGATTAAAGATAGAATTAACATTTTGCCAAATTTTGTATCCGTTTTTACACAGTAAGAAAAAAATAATACTTGAAAAGAACATTCAGCTTTTTTTTCTTTTACTTGTCATGACTATTGAGCATCATTTTCTGTGGTGCTGAATACACAGGATTTGTGGCCTATTTTGAACATGGTTGTTGTTACATTTCTTCCCACTATTTAAGGATTTTTGGACACAAGCTTCATTTCAGGTGCTCCAATTATTCTCTGTATATATTTGTATGAACTAAATAGTTTCTGAAAATCAATTATATTAAACAACATTAAAAGATAGACAGATATATTAAAAAAATAAATAAAAAGAGGAAAAGTAAAAAGGCACCAAAATTTACAAGTTTTAAAATATAATTGAGAGTCTTGCTTTCATTATGTGCTAACATTTTATCAGATTTACTCCCCTGATTTGCTCTAAAAAAAATTGGCTTCAGCTATGACATGGGATTAGTGGTGGGGAATCCAAGTAAAAAAAAAAAAGAAGAAATCAGGTAAGTTTGAAAATGTCAGTCCACAGAGCAAAAGGAAATTTCAGTAAGATGGATGAAAACCATTACTTTTTATATCTATGGTTTGTCTCTTATATTCAAAAGCACATTATGGCTCTGTGTTCCTAGTTTTGCTGTACAGATTTTAGTCAGATTGCAGCTATGTCAACTGCACTGATTTACGCTAATGGCATTACTTGGAAATAATCTCGCTTGTATCAATGATTGTTCCAATAACCATTTGAATTACTGTAGGGACATAAACATATCCCTGAAGATATCTTCCTTCCAGCTGGATCTGTAAGGAGCATCACAGTTCTTAGCAATTGTATTAGGGAAATAAAGTAATTCACATGTGCCTTACACTGATTAAAGGCCTGACTTTTTGATTTTAAAGGAATTTGCATATTTCGTTAGCCTGCATAGTATAACAGTTATAGATTTGAACAATAAGGTTGATAAAAATACATTTCACCTTTTTTTTCATATTAGAAAACTGTGGAAATTAGAAAACTGTAAAATTTTTTAGTATTAGAAAACCGTAGAATGTTGCTTATGAGAATAAAACATTACCCAGAGCTTAATGGGAGAATCCATCTCTTTGATTACAGAGCCAGGAATGATCCCTCTGTAATTCAAGTTTGGGAGGGGCAAGCATAGCAATCTTGTTAAAAATGGCTAGTGCCAATATGGTAAATTAACAGGTATCCTGAAAACAAGTCCACATGGGAAGTTCAGATTTATCCTGAAATAATAAATAAATGGAAAAATACTAGGAATTATGCTTGCACATGTTGAAAACTTGACATTTCTGCAGAAGGAATACCAGGTAGGTTGAGTTGCAGTCAAGATTACGGCAGGAAGTTTGCTTTCTTTGCTTGCCCCTGCCAAATCTAAAAGACAGTTTTCCCTCAAAAAGTTTATTTAGTTTTTCTAAGTCTACTGAGATTTTATCAGTCAGAAATATAAGAGATATCTGTCATTCATGTTGAGTTACTTCTAGAAATGACCTGAGCTGCTGTGTAAGGTAAGAGTGAGGAAAATGCAGTGAAAACCTTCCTTTTATACAAACCTGGTGCTTGGGACTGATGAGCAGTGCTACTCCTCTGTTCTAGAGGATTTGTTCTGTACTTCATTTTACATCAGTTCAATTTCTCAATTAGACAGTTGCGTTTTCCCAAGCAGTGATGTAAGACATTTCTAACAGTGTGTTTCTGAAAACCTGCACCTCCGAATTAAGTGTGTGTGTTTGTATCTAATGTGTATAGGCATATATATATATATGTGTGTATGTATGTGTGTATATATTTTTTAAATTTACTCTAAAACTTTAGATGAGGGTATATTTCTCTTCAACTCTATCAGCATTACTTGCCAGTTGTGCTTCTGGTACTATCTGGCTCCAGGTTCTGCAGACCTTGCCTTCTTCATTCAGGTTAGAAAATGAGGCTTGTGGCTAAAGTGGTTTAACTAAAAGACATGAAAACCCAATTTATTTTCTAGCATCACCACGCATTGCTTTGGTGGGTTTTCAAATTCCTCTAAACTCATTTATCCATTGCTGTAGCAAGGGGATTCTTTATCCTCATGTGACAAAGGAAGACTGTCTTTTGTCTCCAAGTTCACTCTCTTTGTTCCCCAAACTCATTGCAATTTCCTTTCCACCTTCTTCAAATGGTTTTAAAAGCATGTGAATAATATATAAACAAATGTCCTTGGACACCACCAAGTGTTTTAGAGTTTCACCCTTTGTCTGACTTGCAGTGAGAGGGAGAGCCTGTGACAGCCCTGCAAAGGCATCTTCTCACTTACAAGACATAAACCATTAAATTCCTGATTCTGAGGTGCCCTGTTCAACCATCTGTGATGGCTGGGGAAGGCAGTTATTTCACATTTATGTTCTAGCTATTTTATCTGCGCATATCTTTTTCCTCCTGCCATCTCTCTATTCCTAGGGCTATTTTAGGTTTCTCACCCTGGGAACAAACACATCACTTCTTTACACATCTTCTAAGTTTTTTTGAGAAAATTGATTTCCTGTTTTAAAAGCATTAATAAGGTCGTGTTGGACATGTTATTTCAGAAAATAAAAGCTCTTGGCTGTACAAGACAGTCTAAAAGCTTTCTAGTGACTGGAAAATGGGAACTTTCTGAGTGCGTGTTTTATACCATTCTACTAACAGCACTGTTAGGTCTAGAATAATATCCATTTCCCTTTGCTAGCCATCTGGGCTTACATAAAAGCCTTATTCTCTGTTTGTTTTTTTTTCCTTTTTATTTTTTTTTCCCTCTAGAAGATCATAAAGGAAAGCCATAACTCCTGGGTGTTTTACAGTAAGAACTCTTTGTAGTCCTTGAACAATGTAACAGAGAATTTATGGTGAGTGTGAACATGAAGAACTCAGAAATAGCACCTCAGGTTCATAATAATTTATTACTTTGAGATTTTAATAACATAAAATTGCTTTCCTCTTGAGATGCTTGTAAAATGTTGAAAAAAAATAAACTTAGCATTGAGAAAGATGGGGGTGGTAAAACATTTTGCTACATATATGACAACTTTTACTCGAATAAATGTCTTCCTCCCTTCCTCTCCTCAAAGGTAAAATAAACAAATGTGAATGGGAATTACCTCATCATTTGACATTTGAATTTGAACACTGTTTCACAAGAGCAGACATCCTCTGTGCCAGACTGTGAGCTCAGTCCCTGCTGCATGAGACAAGGACGCAGGGACTGGTCTGGTCACTGAGTCAGGAGAGTTGTTCTGGACTGACTGGGACATCCACAAACTGGGGCTCCAAGTGCAGCGGTGTGATGTGCCTCCTTCGTGAAGCTTTGGGCACCTGTGCTCTAGCAGCTGGCGTTTGCCTTGACTACCCCATGTTGATGATTTAACCATGTTTTCTCTTTTCTCTCTCCCACCTGTCCCCCCTCTCTGAAAATACAGATCATGACATTAAGCTGCTGATTCCCTTAAACCTTGGCTTTACTGAAGCTGACACTATGTGCTTTTTGAATTAAAGGAGCTCAGAATCAATCCTCCCTCTGTCACTCCCTTCAAATGCCTGAATGAGGTAAAGGCGTTTGGGAGTGTGGGGTTGGTCTTGTTTTTGTTTTTCTTCTGTGTTCAATCTGCTAACATTGCAGGTATGATTGACAAACAGACCTATAGCAAGAGACAGGGAAAGAAAGAAACATGATTCAGGGGTTATTTCACAGGCTTGGAGGGGGTAGGAGAGGGGAAAGAAAGTAAATATGTACATTGCCATGTTCAGGAAAAAGAAACAAATGGCATATGAGGTTTATCCATTCTGTGCAGGCAAGGTGAGGCCAGAATCAATATTGGCATTAGACAGCCCAACCAGATGTTTCTCACGAAATTATGTTGGTTGAGGATTGCTAATGTCGGAATGAATATGAACTTGTGAACACACCAGTGTGCTGGAACCTGATTTATTGTGGCACAATCCTGCATGCCTGGAAAGAAAAGAAAGCCAGCAAGAAAAATTGCTTCACTACACTTCCCTTTCTTTTCCCCTGTAATATTCAAAGTCTTTGCTTCATTATGATTTATTCTGTCGTAAAAGCTCCCTAAAAAGGCCTATGTGGCTTCTGCTATTTAGTGGTAATAGAACTATAAGGAAAGCAAATAGCACCAGCAGTCTTCAGCAGGCAGTAGGAAGGAAATGAGAAGCAAATATGGTGCAAATAATGCTGTAGAACTATTTGAACACTTCAGTGCTACTGAGGCCACCTGGCCTTGTTCCCTATCCCATTGCTATTACATCAGCATCAGTCTGGAAGTGCAGCCTACCTACACCTACTTCTGCTCCCAGGCACCCTTTACAGCTCAGTGAGATGTGCTTTGTGCTACAGGCTCCAGGGCTAACTGACATTTAGAATAGGAAATGGCTTCATAAGGCATTTTTGAAGTATTTAGCCCTTCATATAAAGGGAAGAAGTTAGACTGCTTTTGTAGGAGAGGATGCAAAAGCTCACAGCTCACGATACAGAGTTTCTCCTTGTTTTGTTAGGATCTCTGAAATCTCTTCCTTTCAGATGCAGCAGGTTCCTCCAGGGTCATCTCCCTCCAGTAGATGGATGCAACACCAGTTTCATCCAGCTGTCAGAGGTGAAGAAAACATCTGTGAAGCTAAAACCAACAACTGATCTTGAATTAAGCTAATGAGCAAAGTTTAGCTGTAGATTGGTCATGGATTTTAACTTGCTGTCAGCAACAATTTGGCTGTCATTTGAAAAATGCTCTCTAGAACTTTCCATGATCTAGTTCTACAAGCCCTTTCAAATATCCTGACTTAAAGCCCAGTAAAGACCAAGGAAGTCTTCCCTCAGCAGGGGACAGGTCTGTCCTTGGGAGTGCAAGCAGATTTCTGTCCAGGGCAGCGAGATTCCTATGATTACTCTGCTCACCTTGGGTGAGTGAGTTTAAGACAGCGGGTTTAACAACGAGACAAACCACTTCCCCAGCAGCATCATACCATGCAATAAACTGATCTTAGTTTTGAGAAGTCATGTAGTAGTAATGCTGTAACACTTACACCACTGTGTCAGCCTGCTAAGCTGGCACCTCATCCTTGCTCAGCTGTGGGTGTTGCAACTGTGTCTCTCATTTGTCCCTTAACGCAATAAGCAAGGGGCAACGTCAAGTCTAAAAAACTTTCCCAACCTGTTGCAATGAGCAATGGAAAACTCATTAAACCCATGCAGATAATTTTCATTGCACACAGGGTAGTGTGCCCTCATGCAATAAAGCCTTCTGTTGCTTTTGAATTAATTAGTCATTTTCCTTTTTTTTTTTTTAATATCATGTAGATAGAAACTATTACGTTATCTTCTCCCTGGTTTAATTCAATACATGATGAAAACATGAATCCAAAGGCAAAATAATTCCTGCTAGCAATAGGAAAGCCATGTTTGGCTTCTCTTCCTCTTATAAAAATGAAGTAATTGTTTCAAGGAACTCTTAAAGGATGTCATGTTCTGGAGGAAAAACTTTTCCATTAAAATATTTCATTTTTGAAACAAAATTATATTAAGGAAAAAGAGAGCAGTTCCAATCATCATCATCATCATCATCATGGCTAAGAGCAGTTCCAATAAAACCCTGGTAAATACGTTTCTTTTGTTAAGGTGTATGGAAACTTTTCTTCAGCAATATAAAAATCTCCCTTTTTTCTGTTGTTTTGGTTTAATTTTACAAGTATATACTTACCTTGATTTTTTACAGTGTAATATTTTGAGCAGAATTTGGAAATTAAATAATGAATTCATGAAGCAAAATAAATCATTTGGCAATATATCACGAAAAAAAAATTAAAGGGGAGAAAATTAACACTTCCCAGAATTTTTATTTCAAAAAATCATTCTGACTTTCCTGAAAGGGCTTGGAATGCTTTTTGATCAGATTCCTCTGGACTTCAGAAGATTTCAGATTTCAGACAGGGTAGTGTTCTAGATAAGACTAGCATAACAAGAAAAAAGACTCCAACAAACTCAAAATAAACCAATGGCAAAAAGAACCCCACATGACCACTAAAACCAGGAATATGATAAAGACCCAAAAGTTTGTTAGCCTTTTGTTTTCCTAATCCACAGTTGTGGTGATGTGCAACACAGTGGGTGAAGATTTGCCCACAACCAGTTCCTTCTATGCCATGCAAGGATAACTTCTCAGGGCTTCAAAGTCAGAGTATTCTTTCCAAATTGAAACTCCAAACAAAAATGAGAGTCAGAAAAAGAAATAGTTTAAAAAAAAAATAAAACAAAACCTCAACCCACATGCAGTTGCTCTGATTCTTCATTTGAAGAAATAAGCTGTGCTTTAGAAATATACAACAACCTCAGGACCAGGTCCTGGAGAGCTTCCAGAAATACTGGATGCTATTTTTAAATTGGTTTCTTCCTTCTACACTTGAATGGTGTTTCACAGGACACTTCCACATTGATCTTAGCCCTGTAAATATTTGATAAGAATATAACACAACTTTTAAGAAAACCACACCCCAAGGGAAATGCTGCTTCCTGAATGTTCATTTTATTTGTGTTCAGGTGGAACATTGAACAGTTTTAAGACTTAGCCTTTATCTTCTGCCCCCTGCAAAACAGCAAAGGAATTTTTATGGTACAGCATTGCAAAACAGATTTGGTTGGTTCCTGCTTGAACCCTGAATAATTCTGCAAATTGAGGGACTCATAGTCTTCTGAATACCCTTGTATTGTTCTGAGGGATTATGGCAGAAATGTCCCAAAAGTTCAAACAAATACACATGTCAAGCCTCACAACCCTAGGAAAATAGATTTCATTATGTATGCCACCAAATATTTGATCAGGAAGGCAGTATAAACACATACCTTATTTTCTCAGATTTACAGTGTGGCAATGGTCCTCTCTTTAGAGAAGTGTAAACAGAAACCCTGTTTGCTACTGTACCTTATCACAATATCATCAGTCACGGGAGAAACCATTTAGGGCAACTGCTAAAAATACGAGGCTATTCACCTACAAGGCACAAGCATGAGACCTGATTTTCTCCTTCCAGCAGAAGTATTCACCTGCTGACCCCTGTTTTGATGAATCCCAGTATTTCTGACTCAGACCCAAGGCCAGAGAGATTGTCTGTTGGTTGAATCAGGAAAGCCTTGCAAAACTTCTTTTAATCTCCTCTACCCTTAAGCTGTAGTTATCCCAGTGCAGGAAGGTCAAGCTGCTCTTTAGAGGCTGTGGTTCCATCAGAGATACCAGCGCCTGCAAAGAAGTCCCAGTAGCTCTTTTCAAGAAGAATGACATAATTCGGAGGATGGAGGGGCTACTGAAATTGTCACTGAGCCTTTCCAGGCTTAGCCTTTATCTCCACTGAATACACAGTTCACCTTCACAGCACCATCCCATGTATACTTTTAAACACCTCCTCCCCAAAAAACATACCCAAAGTTAGAACAGTTATATTAAGCTCAAAGGATGAAGGAGAATAAACCCAGGTTTTTTTTCAAAAAAGTTAAGTGTTCAACTGGGATTTAACAAGTTTTCTCTCAAGGCTTGACATACATGAAAAAGTTAAAGAAAAACACTTCAGTAAGCTTTGCATACGACCTTTGTTGTTTCATGTGAAAATCTCCTCCTATTTCTGTGTGTTGGGATTCCCTGGATGCAGCAGACTACCTGTCCTCTTCCACGACAAACTGAAAACAAATCTGTCACCCAGACAGCTGCTGCACAACACACAGGCTGCTTGTGCCCAGTGACAGAGCCATCAGCTTCAGGCTTGAACCCTATGATTTCTTCATCACTGCCGCAGAGGACTCCTCATGTAGTTGGTTTAGCAGCATGGCCAGTTGGAAATTAGTGACATTTATACTTGCGGACCATGTATTCTAATAGATTTGGGTTTATAATTGGAATTAAGTTAATACACAGAATAAGTTTTGTTAAGAAAGGAACTGTGGTGCTTAGGACACACTGCTTTTGTTTAAAAACATTTATATCATCTGTTGTGGTTCGTTTCATTTTTTCAATACCAGTTTAAACATTAAGCTACTGTTATATCCTGGTAAGGAAAAAAATAATGAAAGAATAAACATACTGAAACTTCAAACTGTTCTTGATTGTAAGCCAAAGAGCCTTGGTGAAATGGATTGTTCCCTCTCTGAGGAGAAAACATTTAGGAGGTGAAAAACCAGAGCTGTTCATTGGGAACTGGTGTCTGTAAGAGGGTGATGATCATCTGTGCTCACTCTAAATCCCAGCAGGTGGATGCACATAGTCACAGTACCTTCCAGTAGACAGCTGGCACCCACACTAAATACTTTGTGGCAAACATGAATGCAGAGATGACCACAAGAATGCACTACACACGCTGTGCCAAGATCTGATTGATTTCTCTGAGGCCAAGAGAAGCTCTGCGGAGGCTGCTGAGGACATGCACGACACAAAGCAGCTTTAGACTGCTCCATGAGTCAGAGGAAAACCCAGGACACTCGTTATAAACTGTGGTAAGGTCACTTCTAAAAATGGATTTCCCCATTCCCTCTTTCACTTCTCTTTACGGATTTTATTTGCTGCAAGCTCTTTTTAAGCTCAGTAAGGGTTCTTCCTCCACCCCCGAGGCTACACATGATGCCGTCACCCTTGTACCTTCCCAGCCCCAATTGCAGAAATATTGCCTGACAAGCTACCTTCACGAGATCAGGGCTCTGAGAGGAAGGTGATGCACTGACAACAACTGCACAGTGACCCAAAATGCCTGGGACTCAACAGCAGTTCAACTGTGGTTTCCATTCTAAGGCCATGTCCACGATAGAGCTGGGCTAGGGTAGAAGCTTCTCACTAATCTGAACTGCATCTGCAAAGGAAAGTGCTAAAAGTGTGTAAATCAGGACTCAGAAGCATGTCTGTGCCTATTCCAATTGTCCATTCACATATTTGACACAGGATCTTTGAGATCCTTGGAAAACACTAAGGTGTGAATTTTGGAACTGGGGTTCCTGCCCAGTGAAACTATGAGTGTACAGATCATACAATTAAGAAGTTGGCAACAGCTCTGCCTAATCCTTCACTACCTTCTTTATCTTGTGCAAGTAAGAGGGAGAAACAAACAGATCTAGACTAATCCTATCACTCTCCTCTATTTTTGCCCTCTTCTCACTAAACTTACAGGCTTTGCACAGTTTTCAGGGCTGCTATCTTCCATCGTCAAACTCAAGGCAATCAAGAATTACAGCAATTATGTGCCAAGAAATTTAATCTGTAAGGAACTGAGACAGGCAACAGACAAGAAGGTACTCTGTAAGTGTGTACTCCTGTAAGGGAGGGATTGTAACCAGGACCAAATATAGTGCTTTGGAGAGAGCCGTCTTCTCATGCTTATGTGAATGTCCTTTAGCCACTCACTCCAGGTGCAATTGCTCAGTGCTCTCTTCTCACACTGAGGTAAGCACAGGTTTCGGCTACAGAGATGCACAGGTTTCTTCATGGTAGATGAAAAATTGTGTGGTCCAGACTCTCCTGGACGAGAACAGAGAGGGCAATAGGGCATTATGGGTATCACTGGCAGGCTGAAATGTGCATTGAAGCCTGAGTGCTGATCTCCTGCTCTACTCCTTAGTGACACAGTTTAGGTGGCTTCAGCCTTGTTTCCTTCTGTCCTTTTTGAGTGCTCATTTGCTCTTATGTCAGAGCTGGCTTTGACTCAGCTGTTGTTGAATTCTATATTCAGACTACTGAACAGAAGTAGAAGAGGGAGTGAAGGAAGAAACTGAGCTGACTCTTAATATTTAGATATGTTTGTACCTTGCACACAATGTAAGAAAGAGAAGTTGCAAGAATCAGTGAATATAATGATACAGGTCACTTTGTTCCTCTTACACAGACCTTGAACAAAATGATCCCAGATGTCTCTCCTAATTAAAGATACTGTCCTTGAAGAAATCAACTTACTACTAGTTAAGGTTGAGGAGTAAAACATACCAATTGCAGGGAATCTTGTAGTCCAAGGGACTGTGCATTGATTTTTATCAAGGAAGTAAGTTTTCTGCAGGTTAACTATTTGTATCTTGAAGTAAGGATTAATCTCTGCTTAATAACATTAAAGCACACAGTAAAAGCACCATGATCAGAATACATGAATAGGTTTTTAACTACATCTCAGAAACTGTTTGCTTTTACCAAAAAAATTGTCACACCAGAGTAATAATATATTTTAGAAATCTTTTTTTTTTACCATACTCACTGTATGCCTCCAACTTCATTTTTAACCAAAGAAAGGAAGAACACTGCTATATACCACTGTTGTGTTTTTTTTTTGTCAACATCACAGTCATAATTTTCAGATCCCAACACCTTACAAGTCTAGCACACCATTTTAAATAGACCCTCCAAACCCATAAAAAAATCATAGAAGACCAGATTGTGAATTCCATGGAGTTTCACCAGATGAAGATGTCATCCAAAATGAACATGTATTGCAGTCTGTTTATTTGTCTAAGATAGGTTACAGCTTGACATAACCTTGCCAAGACTGTCAAGTGATGGAATCTAAATATTTTTACTATGATGATTAGACCACTAACATATCCTCACTTTCTAAGAGTTTCTTAAATTTCATTTTCTTAAATAGGAGCTGTGGGGAATAATACCGCATTGCCAATAGGAGTGACATGAGGAACTATTTCTTTAAGATCCTCTTCATCTCACATTTCCATGATTCCAAATAGACATTGTTTTAATCTATTGGAGACTTCATATTGTAGTCTGTAATAGTAAATCTTGTGGGATTTTTTTCGTTGGGGCCAGAAATCAAACAACCTCAAGTCTTTCCAAGTTGATTTTATAATTTAATTATAAATCTTTGCCTGAAAATGAACAATGAAGAGAGATAGAAAAAGGTTTATGAAGTAAACACTAAAAGCCTCCATATGGGAGCAATGACTCTGCAAATGGACATTGTTTCACCTAATCAATCAAACTTGTTTACCACAACAGAAATGTTTACTGTGTGTAATTGAGGGAAACTAGTAGTTGCTTAGGTCATCACTGGAGATTCTCCTACCATCTAATAAATATACCAGTTTGCCCTTACAAATTTCTAGATCTCTACTGATGCGCAGATCAGAGAGAGACAGGAATCATGCTCATTCTTGGCTAGGCTTCGTGAACGAAGATTTAGGAAGGCTCTATCCACATTTGTTATGAGCATGCTGGTGGCTAATGAGGCCAATACGAGATGGACATATCCGATTGCAAAAGGCACAGCAGAAAGACTCCTTAGGTGGTATATTCTGCAAGACACAATTCTTTCTGTGTTGTCTTTTCTCCTCGAGTGATACTGCATGTGTTCTCAAAGGAAACAGCAGCGTTATAGATGGTGTGTCTCCAGAGCTCCCAGTTTGAGGCCAGAGTTGATCAATATGGCCAAGGCTGAGATGTTGTTTCAGGGAGTCCTTGCATCTTCTCTTCGGGGCTCCTCTCTTGCAGCAGCCAGTTGCAAGTTCACCATAAAGCAAGACCTTAGGGAGGCGGTGGTCCTTCATCCTTGAGACGTGTCCTGCCCAACGCAGCTGTGTTCTCAGCA